>NC_064814.1:61107146-61183239 GCF_023721935.1 Panthera uncia
TTCCCTCTTCCTCCTTCCTCCCCCTGCCTCCCTCCTCCTCCTTCCTCCTCTTTCTCTCCTCCCTCCTTCTCCCTCCTTCTTCCTCCTTTTCTTCCTCCTTCTTCTTCTTCCTCCTCCTCTCCTCCCTCCTCCTCTCTCCTCCTCCTCCCTCCTCCTCCTCCCTCCTCCTCCTCCCTCCTCCTCCTCCCTCCTCCTCCTTCTTCTTCCTTCTTCTTCTTTTCTTCAACATTTATTTATTTCTCAGAGACAGAGAGGGACAGAGCACAAGGCAGGGAGGGGCAGAGAGAGAGGGAGACAGAATTCAAAGCAGGCTCCAGGCTCTGTGCTGTCAGCACAGAGCCCGGCACAGGGCTCGAACCCATGAACCATGAGATCATGACCCAAGCCGAAGTCAGTCGCCCCACCGACTGAGCCACCCAGGCGCTCCTGGTGGCATATCTTCTAAATAATAGCTTTGCTGAGATGTAACTCATCAGGTTCACTCTTTCCAAGTATAGAATTCAGTGGTTTTTAGTATATTCCCAGAGCTGTGCAACCATCCCACCTTCTAGTTCCAGAACATTCTCAGCACCCCCAAGGGAAACCCTGTACCATCAGCATTCCTTCCTCTCCCGGCTTCCCAGCTCCTGGCAGCCATCAGTCTGCTTCCTGTCTCTATGGATTGGCCTGTTATAAATATTTCACAGAAGCGGAATCATACGAGGCATTTTGCATCTGATTTCTCTCACTGAGCATAATGATTTCAGGTGCATCGTGGTGTAGCATATCAGTACTTCATTCCTTTTTATGGCCGAATACTATTCCACCATATGGACAGACCATGATTTATGTATCTCTTGTCCTGCTTTGTGGACGCTGGGTCACACTCAGAATTGTATAGTGTTCCTGGGGCTCCTGTGAGCTGACTCTGAGGAGTGTTGGGATCCTGTGCTGCAGGGATTTGAAACCTTTTTGCCCAAGACCCACAGTAAGAAATACATGTTATATTACCACCCAACGCAAACACTCACACACCTGAAATAGATCCGCAAGCGATGGTTACATTAACTATGTGCAATATCCTCTTTTCTCTCTCTCTCTCTTTTTTAATGTTTTATTTTTGAGAGAGAGACAGACAGAGCATGAGGCGGGGAGGGGCAGAGAGAGAGGGAGACACAGAGTCCGAAGAAAGCTCCAGGCTCTGAGCTGTCAGCACAGAGCCCGACGCGGGGCTCGAACTCATGGACTGTGAGATCATGACCTGAGCTGAAGTCTGATGCTTAACCCACTGAGCCACCCAGGCTCCTCTCTTTTTGCTCTTTTATTCCATTCCATTAAAAATAAGCTAATCATGGAGGTGCTTGGGTGGCTCAGTTGGTTGAGTGTCCAACTCTTGATTTTGGCTCAGGTCATGATCCCAGTGTTGTGGGATCAGGCCCTACATCAGGCTTTGCAATGAATGTTGTGCTTGCTTAACATTCTCTCTCTCCCTCCCACCACCCCTTTCTGCTGCTTGCACGTACTCTCTATTAAATTTTTTTTTCTCAGATTTAAAAAAATTGGCTAGCCACACGTGCTAAATTGATCTCACAACCACTATCGGGTTGTCACTGACAGTTGAAAACCACTGCCTGGGGGCTTTGCTACTGGTCCACAGGCCAGTGCAGAGTGCCAGCCCCCCACCCCTAGTCCTGCACACCCTGAACATACCCGGTGCCCCGAGGATTCAGTGCCCAAGAAAGCCTGGAAAGAGCTGCTATAAGTTGAGGTTCAATCAGGATAGAGATTTGAGAGTTAAGTGGATTCAGTGTTTCACTAAGCACCTACTGTGTGCCAGACACCTTTCCAGGCCCTGGGGATTTGGAGTAAACAAGCCAGCCACTGTATCTCTCCCCAACTGTGACGGGGCGGGGAGAGAGAAAGCAGATAACGTCACACAAGGAAATGCTTCATAGTTCTCTGTGACTAGGGCGTGAGGCCTACAGGGTTCGTGGAGAGGCTGAATCAGGCAGGGGGTAATGCAGGTGGGTAATTTAGACTGGGAAACTGAGGAAGGTCCCTCGGAGGAGGTAACAAGTGGCTGAGACCGAAGGAAGGAGCAGGAGTCCTTCAGGGAAGGGTGGGGAGGACAGGTGGGTCAGGCAACCCACACAGTAAGCACAAAGGCCTGGAGGCAGGACTGTACGTGATGCTTTTGAGAAACTGAAAAACCAGTGCAGGGTGGCTGGAACAAAAAGGAGCAAAAAGGCCGGTGGCCCTGGCAGAAGCTGGGAAAGTGCTCAGGGACCAGTGGCTGCTGAATCCAGGCTGTGGCAAAGGTGGGACTTCATCCTGGGGCAGTAGGGAGCCATGGAGGGTTGTCAGCAGGAGACGATGTGAGCAGACTTCTGGGACAGAACGTTCTTTGGCCACCGTGGCTACATCAGGGCCTTGCTGGGGCTGGGCTGGAGAGCAGGAGCTGCAGGAGGGACAGGCAGGACCTGCCACTGAAGCTTTTTATCTTGAAATATCCTGAACTTTGTGAAAATTAAATTCTTGCTGTTGGGAGACTTCTAAGAAGATGTGTATCGGGTAGGGGTGGGAGCCAGTCATTCAGGGTGCTGGCCAGAAGTGGGATTCACCCCAATGGCTTAATAGGGACATAACATAAAAGAACTCCTTGCAGAGGTATGGGCAGGATGGAGAGGCCCCAGGGACTAGACCCTGCAGTGATCCCTGACACCCAGGGGTGGGGGTGGGGGGTTGGTGGTGCCATGGGAGGAGATGGCATTGTTACCAAGCCTCATGAGAGCCGGAATGTGGCAGGGGGTGGGGGGGCCCAGGGGCAGTGAGGCGGCAGGGAGTGGGGGAAGAAGTACCCTGGCCTCTCTCTTTGTTCCCACCTCCTGCTGCTGTACCCCCTCCTCTGCCCAGTGGCCACACCAGATGGAAGCCAGTGGCACGGAGCCAGGTTGCCGAGGACGGCAGGTGACTGCTTCCCCGGGTGGAGGCTGAAGGAGAGTGACCACACAGGTGGGATTCCCAGTTCCTGTAGCATTCCTTGCTCAATTGGCTTGTACCTTGCCAATGCTAAGTCCTTCCTTCCTTCCCCAACTGTGTGTTGAGTCAGACACCACACCAGCATTGTGGGTGGGGGGGTAGGGGTTGCCATGAAAAAAAAAAAAAAAGGATTGACATGCAGTTTCGAGTTCGGTGTTAAAGTATTTTCCATCTGGGGCAAACAAAATAGGATCATCCAAAGAGTAGAATATTATTCAGCCATAAAAAGGGATGGAGTAATGATCTGTGCTGCAAGGTGGATGAACCTAGAAAAAACATCATGCTGAGGGAGAGAAGCCAGGCACAAAAGGCCACATACTGGAGGATTCCATTTCTATGAAATGTCCAGACAAGCAAATCCATAGAGACAGAAAGCTGACTGGTGGTTCCAGGAGCTGGGGGGAGGGGAGTGGGGCGTGACTGCTAATGTGTATTAATGTGTAAAAGGAATGGGGTTTCCTTTTGGGGTGAAGAAAAGTCTTGGAATTACAGGAAAGTGGTAGTTATATAACATAGTGAATGAACTAAAGCCACTGAATTGTTCACTTTAAAAGGGTTAATTCACTTTAAAAGGGTTAATTCTCGGTTGGAAGAGCATGCGACGTTTGATCTTGGGGTTGTGAGTTCGAGCCCCATCCATGCTGGGTGTAGGGGTTAGTTAAATAAAAACTTGAAAAGAAAAGAAAACAAAAGAAAAGAAAAAATGGTTAGTTCCTTGTCATGTGAATTACATCTCAATAACAAACAAAAAACCAAAAATACCTTTCCATCTTGTCTCATCTCCCCCACTTCAGATCAGCCCCTTCATCAATGAAAACACCAGGCAGAAGTTCCTCATCTACAGTGGCAGCAATTACCAGGGCCCCGGAGGCCTCGTGGACTACCTAGATAAAGAAGTGATCCCCGACTTCCTTGGGGGAGAGTGTGTGGTGAGTGTGTGGCTGCAGGCCCTGGGCTGTGGCCTCGGGGTGGGGGTGGGGGAGCCAGGGATTGCTGGGGCAGGGCTGCAGAGGGCCACGGAGGCTGGAGTGGGGCACTCTGTCTTGTGTGTGGGTGCTGGTACCTGGAGAGGCCATGCTTTCTCTTTTGGGGGGCAAGGCTTGTTTTAGACGCTTCCCCAAAGAGAAGTGAGTCTTGTCCAAAGGAGGGGCCTTAGCTTGGTTTTTCAAACATAGTGATCCAGATGGAAGTTTCTAGAAGACCAGAGACCAGGCCAGTCAAAAGTTTACCCCGGTATTCCCTATGCACTTCGTCGCTAGGCAGCAGTCAGAGTTTACCTGCTGACTTTGCGCCCTCTGCTGCTGAGAGAGGTGACTCAAACATCCCAGTGGCCTGAACCCCGGAGCCTGTGTATCCAAAGGGATTTATTCCCAACCCACAACCTCACGGAATGGTTAGATGGGCCAACTACTTCAAGGAGAGGCAGCCACAGACCCCTTTTACTGCCTCCCCTTGGGGCTGAGATGACACAGACAGGGGTGACCATGGGTCACAACTGTCTTATCTCATCTGGCCATGGGATGAGGGCAAGCCAAACTCCAAGCATACATGATTTCTGAGTAAAAAAAGGCATTTCCTAGGAATTCTGCCAATTTGAATCTCTCCACTTGTTGAGATACATACATGTGATTTATGTTTAACAAACGGGCCTGTAAGAACCAGCATGGTAATAAGAGACTTGAGCCTGGGGGCCCTGATAAACATGGGTTTGTGCCCAGGCTCAGACACTTTCTGCTGTGTGATCTCAGGCAAGTGGCTTGACCTCTCTGGGCTTCCATTTTCCTCCTCTGTGAAATGGAAATAGTAAGAGTTCCTACTGCATTGTGGTTTTGGAGATGAGGTCATGGGAGAGCCCCTGTACTGTTCTCACTTTGGGGTTGTTGTTGTAAGTGCACTTTCAGGGGTCACAAAGTACCCTTCTGTGGGTCAGCCAGGCCGGCTGGGTCCTGACCTGCTACTTTCGTCTTTATCCCCCAGTGTAATGTCCCCGAAGGAGGGCTGGTCCCCAAGTCCCTCTATCTGACAGAAGAGGAGCAGGAGCACACAGACCAGCTGCGGCAGTGGAGAGAGACTTACCAGTCGGCCAGCGTGCTCCGAGGGGCCCCCCATGAGGTGCTGGGACCTGGCCCGGGAGGGCCCGCCGGGTTGGGGTGGGGTCTTAGGTCAGGGTCCTTCGAAGCAGACCCTGAGACAAGAGTTCTTGTGCTAGCAATTTGTTGAGGGTGAGCTCTGAGGAGAAACCTGTAAGGAGAGGTGGGACAGGATGGGTACGGGGAAGGATGCAAGCAAAGGGGTGGTGCAGCCAAGTCCCCTGATCCCAGGGGAGCACTGGGCTGTGCAGAGCATGGCAGATGGGCAGATGAAGACCCAGGTGGGCACCCACAGCACCTACTGCAGCTGACCTCCCCATCCCGGCTCCCCACTCCTGGTGGGATTCCAGGTCGGACCCTCAGACCGTGCCCTCCCCATGCAGGTTGCCGTGGAGATTCTGGAGGGCGAGTCAGTCATCACCTGGGACTTTGACATCCTGAGAGGGGACGTGGTGTTCAGCCTGTACCACAGCAAGCAGGTGCCCAAGCCTGGACCCCAGGAGCCTGGGGCCAGGGCCGGCGGGCAGCTGACGGACAAGGGCTGGGTCCTAGGTGTGGATTACAGCCGTGTGGAAGCCCCCCTTGTCTGCCGGGAAGGGGAGAGCATCCAGGTTCGAATTCCTTTGTTCATTCATTCGTCACTCAGGATTGAGTGTCCACTGTGTGCCAGGGTTCTGGGAGCACCCAAGTAGATGAACTGCATATGGACTTTGGCCTTGGAGCCCCTGTGGGATGGGTGGGGAGAAAGACAGAATCAGACAGATCCAGGACTCTGGGGACCTCCCAGGACCCCAGCCTCAGAATCCCTGGGACTCTTGTCAGAGATGCAGATTGCCAGGGCCCATGCCAGGGAGGGGTAACTCAGACCCTCTGGGTGTGAGGCCTGGACCCTGCATCCCTCACCCTCTCCCAGTGATTTCTGACGTGTGAGCTTCAGAAGCTATGCAGCAGAGACATACTAAGTCTGGGAACGGAACTCAGATGCGTTGTGGAACATGAACACGAGGCCCCCTGCATTCTCCACTCTCCAGTGCTTGTAAGTCTCACATCGCTGGCCTCGCTCGCTCTCTCACCCGTACCGCACACACAAGTTCTGATGAGCACTGCAGATCTCTCTGAAGGTTCCCTGAGCAGCACACTGTCTTGCACCTCACACACCAACACCCCTAGCCCTCATTCTCAGCGTCCAGGCCCTCAACTAGCTCTAACCAACCTGCCAGCTCCCTGCCTGAATCCCTGCCTGGACCTCATCTGCAAATCATGCTCAGGAGAACAAAAGCCCAACAAAGTCCAGGCATTTAATTAAACCGCACCTGTTGCCCTGCAACTACAGCCCTCTTCTCCAGGCCTCCACTCCCACCAGATTTAGAGGGAGGCTCTCAGCCCCCAGGGATATGGGGGTAACAGCAGAGGGGCCAAGGATGACTTCGGGAGGCCCTGAGAGGAAGACTGGCTGGTGGATCCGTTTAGTAAGGGGCTCCTGTCCCCAGGAGGACCAGAGCCTCAGGCCCGGCTGCTGTGTTTCAGGGCTCCCATGTGACCCGGTGGCCTGGCACCTACTTGCTCCAGTGGCAAATGCACAGCCCCCCTGGCAATGTGGCCTGCAGCATCCCAGGTGTGGAGGATGTCCTGACGGCCCTGCACAGCCCTGGCCCCAAGTGCAAACTCCTCTACTACTACGAGGTGCTGGCATCTGAGGACTTCAGGTAGGAGGGGCTGGGGAGGGGGAGCCTGGGCAGGAAGGGTCCTGACTCCCCTCTAGGCGAGGCCCACAGCACTCCTGAGGCCCCTTCCTTCTGGGCTGGGGGCACTAGATTCACCTCCCTCACTTGTCTTTGAGCTTATCCAGGGGCAGGTCCCCAGCATTGGTATTGTTAAAATTCTCTAGTGGTTCAGCACGTGTGTGAGCAACCAGATTGAACACTGTGTCCAAACTCTGCCTCAGCTGCAGGATCTCCCTTTAAAAAAAATTTTTTTTTATGTTTTTATTTATTTTTGAGACAGAAAGAGACAGAACACGAGCAGGGGAGGGGCAGAGAAAGGGAGACACAGAATCCGAAGCAGGCTTCAGGCTCTGAGCCATCAGCATAGAGCCCGATGCGGAGCTCAAACTCATGGACTATGAGATCATGACCTGAGCCGAAGTCGGACGCTCAACCGACTGAGCCACCCAGGCGCCCCATGGATCTCCCTTTTAAATGAAATCCTGGACAGAAGCCAAACATACCAGATTGATTGGTGGGGGAAGGGGAGCCCAAGGCCTTCCTATTTGGACCTCCCTGTATTCCTAGAAACCCATAAAAAAAGGATTTGGAATGTTCTAGAACATTCTAGAATAGTGTCGCACAGACACCTCTCTCCAAGTGTTGCTTTCAGAGAGGCAGGAAGTGTAGTGGTTAAGGCCTCCAACACTTCCTGACTGCTCTGTGACCTCAGGCAACTCAAGCTGTCTGAGCCTCAGGCTTCCCATCTGTTACATGGGGACTACTGAAATCCTAGGTCATGGGGTTGTCATGAAGATGAAATAGCTGGGGGAAGCCTGCCCTTCACCGAGGCATACAGTAAGCCCTTGATAGCAAAAATGAAACTGAGGGTGAGGACATGGAGAGTTTCTTCAAGGCCTTACATTTTATCTTTTAAAAACGAATGTGATTTTGCATCCTGCTTCATGACCTATCTATGCTTGTGTCCTTCTAAAAATAATGCTTTATATTCTATACCATGGAGTCAAATTGAGGCTCCAGGAGGGTGTCACATCTGTATCCATATCCTGGGTGGAGCTCCAAGTATTGTAGGGGCACATACAGCCCCCTGTGAGAAATACTGGGCTACTGTCTTTACTCCAAGAGAGCCCCACAGCCTGGGAGGGCTGGTGATTTCCTCTTTGGGAAGTGGCCTGCTTTGGCCGCTGGGCACCAGTGCAGGGGAGAGACATGCAGACACAAGCATTGGGGGCTGCTGGCCTCCAGGAGGGCAGGTGGAGGCCTAGAGGGGGGCAGAGCAGATGCTGCTTGCCAGCCTGTCTGGTCAGCTTGGGGTAGCCTTGCTGCCCTGCCCTTCAACCGCCTTGCAAGAAAACCAGTTCAAGGGCTATTTCCTGGGTGTCCTCAGTAGGCAGGCATTGGGCTGGGCCCCGAGGGACCAGACAGATAGGGCCTGCCATCGTGGAGCAGGAGACCACATGATCACACCTGTGCCTAACAGGAGCAGCAGTGGATGCCATGAAGGCATTCCAGCCTGGGGTCCTTGCCCAAGGTCAGATAGCTAGGAGGTGTCAGAAGCCTCGACACAGGGTGTTGTCAGAGCCTGGCACAGGCCTGGCACAGAGCCTGGACAAGGGGCCTGGCACAGGGTGGGCATGGGATGTGGGGGAGGTACCTGGGAAGAGACACTGGAGTTGAGACCTAGGTGGCGTGCACATACATCATCCGGGGGGGGGCGGGTTTCACAATGCAGATTCTGCAGCTCTGGGGCGCAGAGAGTCTGCAGCTCTAACAGGCTCCAGGAGGGGCTGGTGGTGCTGGTCCCCACACCACACTTGGAATAGCCAGATCCTAAGGCTTCACTGGCCAACCACGTAGCTACCAGCCACAGGTAGCAATTTAAACGTAGCTGTTACAGTTCAACAAAAATAAAAAAATCAGTTCCTCAGCTGCACGAGCCACATTCTGAGTGCCCAGTAGCCCCATGAGGCTGATGGCTGCTGCAGTGGACAGCACAGCTGTAGGACACAACTGTCATCACACAAGGTTCTCCTGGAGAGCGCTGCTCTGAAGTCTGGAGTAGAAGTTAACTAGAGGAAGCTTCTGGCAGCAGGTGGAGACCTTCACAGGTTCCCAGACAGGGGAGGCGAGTGTCAGAGATGCTGAAAGGAGGCTGCAGGGGTGGGGTGGGGTGAGGTGAGGCTAGAGATAGGGTCAGAAACTGCCCAGGCTATGCTAGATCCCCAGGTCAGGGAAGCCCCTGAATGGTGTGTAGCAGGCTGGACTCTGTGTGTGGGGGTTGGTTGGGGGTGGGACTGGAAAACGGGTGGAGCCTCGTTTCTCACCATAACTCTGCTTGCGTTTTGCTCTACACTTGCCCTGTGCGCCTGGGGTGGTTACCAGCCTGGTAGAAAGAACCCTGGGGCCTCATTTGCAGCATCACCAGCTTTTCCACTGCTGTGCGTGGGCCCCAGGGCCGTGTCACCCCAGAAGGTAATGTGAACACAATGCCCTTCCTCCCCAGGGGCTCCATGTCCAGCCTGGAATCCTGCACCAGCGGCTTCTCCCAGCTCAGTGCCACCACTTCCTCCTCTTCTGGCCAATCCCACAGCAGCCCCCTGGTCTCCAGATAGCTGGGACTGAGCCCTGTGGGGAAGCCCGCTCGCCTCCCACGTTTCAAGTGTCCGTGAAGTCTGGGACCACGTGGGCTTCCGCCCTGGGTCTGGACACTAAGTGGGGGCATCTGGAGCCGATGGCAATGATCCAGCTCATGCACTCTTCAGGATGCAAGACAGAACCATCTCCTTTGGGCTTCATGTGAGGAAAAGCCAAGGAATGGTTGGGCCACCTTTGGGCCTGCCTGGTCTGGGAGCTCAGGGATGTCATCAGGCTCAGCACCCCCTCTCCACCTCTGGCTCTTTCCCTGGGGCAGCCTCCTTCTCAGGTGCCTTCCCCACGCAGAGGGCCCCATCACCATTAGGCTCCCTCTCTCCTCCCAGCTCAGCTGTGGAAGAGAACCTCTCTCCCCCAAAGTTCGATCCAACCTCCCAGAACTGAGTCTAATCAGTCCGTCTGGGTCCCACACTAGTCCTTGAACCAATCACAGTTGCCAGGGGAACAAAGAACACAGACTGGCCAGTAGGTTTCTGTCTACGATCTGGACCAATCACCATACAGGGATGGGGTTTCAGTGATTGGCCTACCTGGACCACATGCCTATTCCCGAAGCCAACCACCTGGTTTGAATATCATGAGGGGGTTGCCTCTAGGAATACTGGGGTACCCGACAGGAAGAAGAGGGAAAGAATGCTGGGTAGGCAGAAATGATTGGCGTTCACATCTGATTCCCTAGCAATGCCCTGTGTCCCAGACGTGCGTGGTGAACAGTTATATGAGTTACAGGCTCCACTGTCTGTGGGGAGCAGCCCACCCTGGATCTGAAATCCATTTTCCCAGAGCTTGGCTAGGAAGGAAACCTGACCACCATTGACTTGAGGAGGGTGGAGAGGCCCAGGCAGTGATGAAGTGGCTCTAGCTGTCTTTAAACTCCTCTGGAGGTTCTTTTCCTTCTTCGGAGCAGTTTAATTATGAGTTTTTTGGTTGTGAGTCACAGAGACCCATACAAAAGGGTAACCAGTCATGAGCACATGTAATTGGCCAGTCCAGGATCCCTTGCTTCAGGTAAGGGTGGATCCAGGACCTCAACATGGCATCAGGACTCCCCTTATGGGGAGGAGGAGGCTGTGACTTTGTTGTGTCTGCCCTATGGCAAACCCGACCCCTGGAACCTGCTACTGATAGACGTTCCCTGAGTTCTGCATGGGAGAGTTTTGGGTATGCTTGGGGCTTGAGGACATTTCTCCTTTCCTTTCCTGGGCTCCCAAAAAGGTAACAAGTCACAGGTTACCAACTGGCCGACTGCAGTCTGATCTGGCTTTTGTTTTTGCCTATAGAGAGATTGAAAAATTAGAGCATTTCACACAGAGATCAGGATGTCTAGCTTCCCTCAGGCATTTGGGACTATTGGCAAAATGGGGCCACTGTTGCCATGTAAAGGCAAGACAACTGTATCTCCTGGATGGGGGCCACCCCAGTCCTCACCCGTCTATCAACCTAGTCCACATCACTCACTCACATCAGCCTAGGAGGGACCTCACTGATAGGGCTCCTGGGGGGCCAATGTGGGGCTGAATGACTCAGTGTTACTCTTCTCTCATAGCCTTGCTTATAGCTGGGGGGGGGTCATCTCTGGCCAACACCTGCAGTCACTGGGCCTTGCCTAAGGGGTGGGTGTACAACCAGGGGGTCCACGCCTCCATGCAGTCTCAGCGTGACAGAGCAAAGAGCAAGGACTTCCTTGCATACCAACCTCAACCCCAAACCTGGAGCAGAGGGAAGGAGTCACTTTCTAGAGACATCCTTCTCCCTGCAGGGAGGGAGGCTCATCCACTTCTGTTTGCTCCTCAGGTATAGGAACAACACCCAAAACTGCATCCTGTATCCAGGTGTGTGTGCACATGAGGGAGAGAGGTAGGGGGAGATTGGAGACAGTCTCATAGCTCCCATGTCACCAGACATTTATCACTGAGCATCTGTGATATCTTCACCTGTCTTGAGATGAATTTCTAGCTTGCCTCTAAAACCCAGGTGTGCCCTGGAAGCATTTTTGAGTAGGCTTCCCTGGCATTCCCCACACATTAATTGTCTAGGAATGGCACCAGGGAAGGATGGAGAAGCCTTTCCTCGACGTGGGGTTATATGTGGCTTGACAGCTGTTACCTGGATCTGCTGTGAGCAGTCCAGCCTTGACAAAAGGGATGGGACTCAGACCCTCTCACTTCTCCCCTTGAGAGCTCCTTCTTTCTCCCTTGGGAAAGCTGCAGCTCAAACTTCTTAAGCAACAAAGGGAATTTTCCCTGGGTCCTGTAACTGGGATGGCTAAGGGTGTGCTTGCTGAAGGTATTGCTGGATCCAGGAGCCCAGTGTCCCCAGGCCCACGTGTTCATCCTCTCAACCTCACCCAGGCCACCTGGCTCTGTATCTCTTCTCACACTGGCCTCATCCTCTCTTCCACCTGGTGGGAAAGGTGGCTGCCAGAAGCCCCAGCCTACAACTACAGGGCTCATAATCTCTAAGGCTGAGAGAGACATTCTCTTTCCATCTCATCCCACAGAAGGCTCTGACTGGCCCTGTTCCAGTCGAGTGCTTGCTCCTACGGATGTACCAGCCACGGGGCTAGGGGTCCTGTGATTGACATTTCCTCCAGAAGCAACAGTGGGATACAGGTCACCCCAGGACAAGGGGAGCTGGGCCAAAGAAGCAGCAGACAGCCATGGTGGCATCTTCTGCAGTGCCCCTCACTTGCTGGAGGTCTCTGGGGTCCATGCTGGAGCATCATTAATCAACAGGTTTCTCCTACCTTTGGGAGGCTTGAAATTAAAAGTCTAAGGAAGGGCTGCTGAATTCCTGACTTCTGTATTTCCCTAGACCCCAGGGCTAGAAGCTCCTTGGCTTGGCTTCTTTATCTTGTTCATTAACCTGTGGTGAGCAGGACAGAAACAACCCACTAGCAATAGGACCCTGCCCATGCACTGTGTTTAGAAGCCTGGGTCTTAAAATTTAGACATGGTGAGGTTCAAGCCCCAGCCTTCTTTTCAGTAGCTGTGTAACCTCCAGCAGGTGACTTAACTCCCCTGTGCCTCAGTTTCCTCATCTGTAAAATGGGGGCATGCCTACCTCATTCACTGGGCTGTAGTGGAACAAAAAATACCAGCTGTGGAGTCCACAACCCAGTGCCCAGCACACAGAAAGCACACGGTAAGTGTCAGAGGTTATCCTGATGACTTAAGGCTTCTTGCCCAAACACTCCAGACTCCTTTCTGAGGATGCCCGCCTGTCACTGTTTTTCACGGGACAGAAGGCTCAGCACCATGTGCATCCGGAGGAAAGCAGGTGTCAGGATATTATTTCCCTCTTATTTCCCATTTAGAAACTGCTTGCGTTTTCTGGGCAAATCCACTAAAATGGAAGAGCATCATTTGGAGTGCTATTTCCCCCAACTAGCTGGAGAACGTTCTCTCTACAGGCTGAAAGAAGGGGATTCTGAGACATTTTCTCCCCCCTACCCTGCACTCTGGAATTGCTTCTCCTGTAAAACGAATTGTTTGATGAGAATATTTTTAATTCTGTTCTACACACTCTATTTTAGTCAGTAAAACCTGATGTTCCTTGTTCGCCTGATCATTTGCTCTAACCAAAAGCATTAAACGTTTTAGATTTGGGTATACCTCAATTGTCTACTTCCTGAAACCCTAGAGGTCTCCCTGGGCTTGTTCAAGAATTACTCCGCTGTTGTTTGTAAGACACAAAAGCATTTTCAACACGGGTGATATCACCTTCAAAGTGATGCAAGTCGGTTCTTGGCGGTGGGGGAGGGTGCACACATAATATCACATTTTTATATATAAAGCACAGATATACAGTAGTTTTCTAAGGCTGCTGTAAGAAATTGCCACAAACTTGGTAGCTTAAAACAGCGGAAATTAATTCCCTCACAGCTCTGGAGGCCAGAAGTCTGATATCAAGATGTTGACAGGTGTTCCCTCCTGACACTAAGGGAGGATCCTTCCTGTCTCTTTGAGCCTCTGGGGGCTCCCAGAACCCAATGGCTTGTGGCTGTATTGTTCCCATCCCTGCCTCTGTCTTCACATGGCTTCTTCCCTGTGTCTCCTTTCTTATAAGGACACCAGTCACTGGATTTAGGGTTCACTCTAAATCCAGTATGATTTCACCTTGAGATCCTTAACTGATTATATTCGCAAAGACTACTGTCAAAGTCACCTTCTAAGGTTCTGCGTGGATATTAATGCTGGGGGGACACTATCCAAACCAATGCATATGCATAGGATATATAAACAGATAAATGTGCAGTTCATCAGTGGTATGAAATGCAGATCCCTGGGCCCACTAATCACTGCCAACTTGCAATCTCTAGGATGGGTTGCTGGATTCTACCTGCCAGCTATCCAGGTGAAGTTGAAGGCCCTGCTGTCCATCTTTCTGGGCCACTCTGCCCTGTTCTCTGGGCAGAGAACCAAGTACTAGCGTTATTTCCAAAAACATCCACAGTCCTGAGGTTGGGCATGGGTTTGGAGCCCTGACCAGGGCACCACCTGTCTTTCCTGTGAGCTTCCTTGAGACACAGAGCTGGTGTGCTGGCTCCCACATACATCATGGGATTCTGAAAAGGCTCTCTTGTTTTGGAGCAGGAGACCAAAGACTCACTTGGGAGAGTAGAGGAGGTGTGGCTCTTTTGTGTGACTGAACAGGGCCCACCTGTCTACACCGGCTTCAGTTACCCAGCCCTGCCAACACATCCAGTTGAGGGAGAGGAAGCAGCCTTTGCCTGCTTTGGTACAGTGAATGCATTCATTCTCTGGGACTTTTCCATGATTTCTCTTTCCATGGGCGAGAGCTCTCAGAGGACCAGCCAGCTGACTCCTGCATGCATTGGGTGTTGAGAAAGACAGAGGTCCCTGGGGCAAGCCAACTGGGATCAGATCTGAGCCCTGAATCACTGCTGACGTCTGTCCTGGGCTGAATCGCCTCCCAGGAAGCCCCCTGGGGTTTGGGTGACACCCAGAGAGGGCAAAACACACCAGGGCTTCCTTGTGGCTCAGAAGCTGCCTCTGGGACCCATTCTTCCTCTGAGGCCAGGGGCCATGTCCAAAGCAGACCTCTGGGGTCTCCATAGAGGCAGGTCTCAGGGCACCAGAGTTGGGAGTTTGGGCAGGGCCTGGAAAGAGCTGGAGGAAAAGCACCAGGTTACTCTCAGGGACACCAGAGGTGGCTGAGGCTTTTAAACTTCTCTCCAGCCCATTTTCCCCTCCTCCTCTCAGTGCTCACCCCCAAGGCATTCCTGAGGAACGTGGGTAACCAAAAAGCATAACTTGAAACCTCTGACTTAAGAATTCCCTGGAGCCCAAAGTTTTCTGGGACACAAATCCCATTTGCAAATACAATTAAAGCTGTGGGCACACTTGAATGGTTTCCATTTCAGGGCTCCTAAGAGCCCTTGAAAGCCTACCCACTGAACCCAGGATTGGAACCTTTTTCTGGAGTCTTTCCCGATGCTAAAGTTTTATACAGAGCATCCCAGCAGCCACATGTCACCATGGCAACTTGCCCAGCACACAGGACTCTGGGGGTTCCAAGTCAGGCCACCAAGATATCTGGTCCACATTCTGTGCCCAGGGGCCTTCCATCACTACCATGGAGGCATATGGGGAGGAGATCCTTGCACTGCCATAACTAGTCCATGTTAATCCCCAACCAGCAATCCCGAAGCTAGATGACTAGAGCTCTTGTATATTTGTGTCAACACATGTCCCTACCCACTGCCAGAGGAAGGCATCAGAACCTCAAACACTTTTCTGCCTCTGGTCCATGTCCCATCTAAGCTCCACAAATGCCAGAGTCCAAAATGTGCCTCTCCTGGAACAGTACATTATGGGTTGCCAGAGACCCCCCAAATCTAACACAAATTGCTTCAAGCAAAACAAAACAAAAAACAAAAATAAAAAACACAACAGTGCCTTACTGGTCCATGTAATTGGCCCCAAAAGGATACTGGCATCAGGTATAGCTGGATCCAGGGGCTTAAATGATGTCCTCTCTCTCGACTCGGTTCGGTTCTTGTCCATGTTGGCTTCACTCTCTTTCTCCATGTGGCCCACACCATGGCAGGTGGGCAATCTCAGCAGAAGTGTCTTTCCCCAAATTCTAGCATTAGTTCCAGGGTGGGCTGTCATGAGTTGACTGGGATAGATGTCTATCTCTGACCCACTGATGCCATCTGGGACTTGAAGGGAGGGGATGGTACTTGCCAAACCACAAGGATAGAGAATGGGGGAGAGGTAGTACTCTACAGGCAATGAGAGGGAGGCTCACAGCCATGGCTTTCTGTGTCCTGCCCACCTTCCCAGGGCATTCTCATTACCACTGGGAGGCATCTGGATGCAAGAAGCTGCAAGTTTCTGATGGCTACCTCTGGTTGAAGCATACTCAGCCCCTGTGTCGGGCAGGCTGGAAGTGCCAGAGAGTTACCCCCCAGAAGGAGCCCCGGACCCAAGATGAGTGTCGGCTGACAAACACCCCACAGGAAGCCCAACTCCAAGATGCCCTTGCATGCTCCCCGAGCCTCTGGGAATCAAGCCTGACTGTCCACAGTGGGGCGCTGCTCGTTAATGCGCTGACTGCCTTTCCTTCCCCACCTCACTTCCCTGTCCCCCATCAGGGCTTCTTGGAGTCACCTCCCAAATAGACTACTTCCCCTCACATCTTTGTCTCAGGTTCTGTTGCTGGGAGGGATCCAGCCCAAGACAGGGCATTTACTAAAAGGACAGGCCTAGATGTTGGACAGGCATGATAGATACCCCTATACAAACAGGGAGGGTGAATGTATCCTAGTCACTGAGCCAGGGACCCTCTGGCTCACCACGACGGACCCTCTTCAGTTCCCTCTGGCCTGAAATCCACCAAGCCCATGCACAGTACTGTACCTTCCCAACTCAGCTGCCAGCAAAGCCAAGGACAGATGGAGATGCCCTCTGAAGAGGCCAGAGCTTTCCGGACTAGGGTTTCTATAGCCTGTTGCCTCAGAACCCCTGGAGGTGCTCCCAATAGATTCCCAGACCCTCTGCCCCCAAGATTTTGATTCGGTGGGTCTGGGACAGGATCTGCAATCCTAGAACATTCCTGGGGACTACCCTCTGACCTGCATCCACGCTTGGGAACGGTCTTAGGAATATGCCACTGTGATGCAAAGGTGTCTGGGAAGTCCTCCATCCTGTCACTACTTCCTACCCTCGAACACTGGGAGCCAAACATCCAAGTGGCCAAGGGGCCAGCTGTGCACTGAAAGAAGGTAAAATACACAATGAGACTTCCAGGTGGAGTTGAAACACACGGTCCCTGGAGGAACATGTCAAGTTGGTTGTTTACATTTCTGGAAGGAGGAGTTAAAACTTGAAGCTTCCTTCAATTTGCCTGCTTCCCTGGATAAGCAGCTACCCTCGAATTCCTGCACATGCTGTGAATGCCACCCCTCTCTTCCCTCCAACCTGGGTCACAAACCCAGAAGAGGGGCTGAGCTAAGAGGGAGAAATTACAGCAGCCTGGTCAGGGGTACCATGGCCTTTGGGTGATGGTTCACTAGGTGTGGGTTCAGCTATGCCCAAGAATACCAACAACTTGGTCTGTGGCTCCCACCATAGAACCCAAATGTAGCATCTTGGAAGGAGTATCACAGGCTGGCACAGTGGCTCTCAACTCGTCCATCCCTCCATCTTTGGGGGAGAGACAGAAACACACACAGACCCACAGACACATCCCTGCAGGAACTTGGGAGTCTGGGAACTGGCCTGTGATACTTCACTTCTCTGAACCAAATTCTTCCTTTCTAAAGTGAAACTAAACCAGCAGTACAGTAGATGGACTGCAGGATGGGCTCGATTAGCCTCCTGGACTCATGTCCCTTGGTATCTCCTCTAAGGGGTGGAGTCTGTCTCTTTTCACCTTGAATCTGGGGACTGACAGAATGTGGTGAAAGTGAGGTCACACCAGTTCCGAGCTGAAGCTTCAAAAGGCCTTGCAGGATCCTCTTCCAGGATCCCAGTCCCCACCTGGATCCCAAGGCTGAGCCAGCTTCCTGGAGGATGAGGCACCGGGGGGCACTATGTCATCAGCTGTGGCCACCCCAGACCAGCCCCCAGTAGGCCCATTAGCTGACTGCAGACGAACCAATGAGCCCAGCTGAAACCACTGATCAAGAGAATCCCCTAGCTGGCCCTAGAATCATGAAAAATAATTATTCTTCCACAAGAAACAATAACTGGTTGTTGTTTTAAGCTGCCAAATTTTGGACTGGTGATGCAGCAAGAAGTAACTACTAAGTTATACCATGTCTCAGTCTGCTCAAGTTGCTATAACGAATATCATACACTGTGCGGCTTGAACACAACAGACATCTATTTCTCACAGCTCTGGAGGCTGGAAGTCCAAGAGCAGGGTGCCGGCAAATTCAATTCTTGGTGAGGTCCCACTTCTTGGCTTGTAGACAGCTGCCAGCTTTCTGTGTGTTTACACAGCCTCCTCTTCGTGTGCGTGTGTGGAGAGGGTGCTCTTCTCTTTCCCTTGTAAGGGCGCTAATCCTGTCACGAGGGGACCATGCGCACGACCTCATCGAAACCTAATTAAACCAAAGGCCACCTCCTAATACCATCACATGGGTGGCAGGGGCGGGGGGATGTTAGGGCTTCAATACAGGATTCTTGGGGAGACATATTCAGTTCCTAATGTGCATGAGTCTACTTGAGGATCTGCTGAGAGCACATCCCCCACCCCCAAAATATCTGCTAAACACAGTGTAATGTATATCTGGGGGGAGGGGGTGGGGGGGCTGCCAGGCACTTCCCGGAAACCCTCTGGGGCCACAGGTTACAAACTCAGATACTCACAGGGCTGGCAGGTCACAGGCCGCTAAGGTGGTGGTGAGCTGGAGAAGGCAGGCCCAGGTGGGGACTGTGGATTCTCAGCTCTGGCAAGATGATGCTCTGGAAAGGCTTCAGCAGGGGCTGCTGCCTTGCCCTCTTTTAAAAAGAATCCAGGAACACCTGGGTGGGTCAGTCGGTTAAGCATCCAACTTCGACTCAGGTCATGAGCTTGAGGTTTGTGGGTTCCAGCCCTGTGTTGGGCTATGTGCTGACAGCCTGGAGGCTGTTTCGGATTCTGTGTCTCCCTCTGTCTGCCCCTCACTTGCTTGCATGCTCTCTCTCTCAAAACTAAATAAACATATTAAAAATAAAAAGAAATAAGAAATCTTAAGTTGTTAATCTCTTGATTTTTAAAAGCTGGTAACTATTAAATCACAGCGGACCAAACCTTTTCCTTTCAAAGTGTAGTCCAGACACCCAAGACCTCGTCTTCACCTGGGAGCTCGTTAGAGATTTAGACTCCCGTATCCCACCCTGGGCCAGAATTGGCACTTGAACAGTATCTCCAGGTGACTTGTGTGCACCATAAAGTGAGAAGCCCTGAATTAAACAAATAGATCAGGGAGCTCGAAGTACCTTGGGCTGCCTTTTTATGACCCATGAATCAAGTGAAGTAACCCTACATGTTAAGTCCTAGGAACAACCAGAAGTCTACAATTCAGGATTCAGACGCCACCCCGGGGATCCTTTAATTACATCAATTTATTCAAGTGGTAGAAAAACTGTCTTGGCAGCTGGACGCCAAAATAGAAAGCTTGTAAACATGATTTCATCCCCTGTCCCCTCCAAGGAGTTTCCTATGATAGGAAACAGAATTCTAATTGGCAAATTCCATGATGAGGTCTGTGGAAAAGGATCCCGTGACGTAGCCATCGTCTCTTTAATCCACCCCTGCCCAGGGGGGCTGGCTGGACCCTGCCACTCAGACATGGTGCGGTCACGGCGAGTTCCATCGCTAACAGCTCCTGCTTCAGGAGGCCGGAGGCTCTTGGGCAGCAGAGCAGCCCTCACAGGCAGCAGACACAGGCAGGCAGGGAAGGAGCAGTCTCTCTCCAGGGAGCACTGTATTGCTAGGGTTGCATGGGTCACAGCAGGTGACCAGGTGAGAGCCCAGGGCCAGATGAGGGGCTGAGGCACAGGTGCTATCAGAAGCTTGGCTTGGCACCAGGGCTGAGATCACCCAGATGGTCAGCGGTCCTGAAACGTCCCTTGTGGAAGTCAGACTGTAACAAAATGAGCCTTCAGAGCAGGCTGTGACGGGAAGCTGGAGGCTTCAGTCCTTGAAGGGGTTGTGGGCATCACCCTGCTGTTCCTTCTCCCCAGCCAGGAGCTCCCCATTCATCTCCTGCAGTGGGTGGTAAACATAGGCCCCATCCAGATGCCGGCTCCGCTCTGCTCTTGAACCAAGGAGCAAGGACACGTTCACCACCGTGCTGATCAGCAGAAGGAAAACTAGGACCAAGGTGAGGGCCAGCCAGGTGGTCCTGGGTGCAGAAGAGAAAGCCAGAACAGACAGTTGTTGAGGAGTGCTGCAGGGGTTTCCCTCCCTCTCCTCCACCAGAAGGGAGGAACAAAGTCAGGGACCTCCAGGGGACTGTCCAGGAGCAAAATGGGCCTGGTAGGGCCAGGGGCACATTCCAAACCCATGCTCCAGGAACAGCAGTGACAGTCACCATGTGGGATGCAGGCCAGCACTGCCACATCCCCTGGTATTTCAAGAGAAACCATGAAAACAATTTTTTAATATCAATGTTACTGATTTTCAGATATTGTAATAAATCTTAAATTTTTTAAAATTATGCAGGCCAAATAAAATACAGTTGGGGATCTAATGATGATGTGGACCACAAAGGCGGGTCTCCGTTCCAGACACCTCAAAGCAGACAGAGTGTGGAGAACAGCACCCCTGCCTCCCTCCTGTGGAGCTGGCGAGGGCTTCCAATGATCCTTGCATCCCTTCACGTGAATCTGTGGCCAAAGCCCTCAACACAAAAAGAGACACACGCAGATTGCTGGGGGGCATGGTCGTTAGCCCCCCATGGCTCCCCTTCCTTCCCCGACAGCTGCCAATGAGTTCTATGTCTGCACTGGGGAGGAAGAGCTCAGTCTCACAACTGAGGAGCCCGAACTTAAGACTGAGGCCAGGGTGCTCCCGGGGCCCCTGTCCCTGCTCTGGGTGCATTTCCAAAGCACATTTCTATGTTTTTTGTTTTTTGTTTTTTTTCAGGTGTGGCTCTGGCCTTTCAGAGCCTCACCCCAGACTCACCAGGTCAGGACCTCCAGGAGGGACCTGGGACCTGCATTATTGATGAGACTGACCCAAAGGACAATGCCAGGAGATTTTCATTCATACCCACACTTGATTCCCACCTCCAACGCGGGTGGGGCTGGGCCGGCACCCAGGGTTGGACCATGAGGTGAGAACTACCTTTGGGAAGTTCTCAAAGCAGGGTCCCCATACCAGCAGCATAGCATCACCTGGGATAGCACCGGGAATGCAGATTCTCAGGCTCCCCAGGCTTACTGAAGCAGAAACTCCAGAGATAGAATCCAGCAATCTCTTTTAACGCACCCTCCCAGAGGTCAAGTTTGAGACCCACCTCACTAGAAAACAGACATAAAGCCCACCACAAGGAGCACCCGGAAGTGCCTGAGGAAGTATGTGAATTCCTCAGGCTTGGCACTTGTGTACCAGGAGCTGAGAAAATAGGTCATGAGTCTCACCGCCAGGGAAAGGAACCCCATGCCCTGCCCCACTCAACTCCAACTGGGATGATGACTGGGGTCCTTCTCACCATTTCTGAGAACCACTTCAGTGGCTGTGAGCATCAGCTGTGACGCCCTCTGTGCTCACAGTGGAGAAATGTCATCTGGGTGCCCAGCGGCCACCTCCTAGCCCTGCCTCGTCCCTGAGCAAAGGCCATACCTCACAGGTGGAGGGAGGGGGGATTTCTTCCATCCCTGCCCCAAGTCCCACCTAATCTCCTACCCGGTGAGAAGGGAGAGTTCTCCTGTCCTCAGGGTGGCCTCGGATGCCCGGAAACACTGCTTCACTGTAAGACACCAGGGAGAGGCTAAGAGGCTGGAAGGGGAGGGGTATGTCCCCTCCTGCCCCCCCCCCCCCCCCCCGCCGGGGATCTGGGAGGAGCCGCACCTTGGGAGAGGATGCTGTTAAGGGCTGGAGCCTGGGCCAGGCTACAGCTGCCGGTCTGGGGGTCACACGGACACTGGTGCTCACATTCGCAACGCCTCTGGCAGCCTGGCCCGTGCCAGCCGAGGGGACACTCTGCGGAGAGGAGGTACAAGTGGAGGACGCCTCGGTGGCAAGGCCTCTCTCTGCACTGACAGGATGGGCCCCAGGTGTGCGCAGAACTGGGCTGAAGCACAAGTGCCCCCCAGGCCCCCCCAGGCTAGGCCCTGGAGGTACCCCTGGGTGGCATGGGGCCCATCTAGCTTACCCTGCTCACAGGTATGTCCAGTGAAGCCAGGAGGGCAGGTGCATGTCCCCCCAACTGGGTCACAGGCAGCTCCATTCTGACACTGGCACCTCATGGCGCAGTCCTCCCCGAAGGAGCCATTGCTGCAGGCTGGAGGGGGGAAGGGGGGAGTCTTTTCAAAGTCCAGCCCTGCCTTTGCTAGGCTGGGGGCCAAGACTGTAGACAGATCTCCGTCACACCCAGGGCCCCGTAGGCTCACGTATTCTTCCAACAGAAAGTTACGGACAGTTCTATTTCCAGGCAGGCCCTGAGGCTATGCACTCATGGAGACTCTCGTCTAGATGGGCAGGTGGCCAGTGAGCCGCAAAGCAGATATGGAAGTACAAGTGAGGACAAGTGCAGGAGGGACGGGACCAAGCGCAGCAGCAGACCCTGGGAGCGGGTGGGATGGGCAAGCCCCCGAGGGCAGGGCACTTAAGCTGGGGGTTCGCAGAGCAGAGCTGGGTCAGTGAGTAGAGGAGGCTCTGGAGCACCCTGGCAGGTCAGGCTGAGGAGCTCATTTCTTCCACTTACTCAAAAGGAAGCCCTGAAAGATTTCAAACTGTGGATGGTTGCAGTGGGTTGAACTGTGTCCCCCAAAAGATATGTCCTAATCCTCAGAACCTGTGAACATGACCTTATTTGGAAACAGAGTGTTTGCAGATGTAATTAAGTTATAATCTTTAAGAGATGACAGCATCCTGGATTTAGGGTGGGCCCTAAATCCAATGACCTGGGATCCACGTAAGGAAATGGACAGACACAGGGAGAAGGCCGTGTGAAGAGGCAGAGACTGGAGTAATGTGGCCTCAAGCCAAAGAACGCCTGGAGCCACCAGGAGCTGGAAGGGGCAGGAAGGAGCCTCCCCTAGACCTTTTGGAGGGAGTGCCAGCCCTGCAGACACCATGAGTTTTGCAGTTGTGGCCTCCTGAACTGTGAGAGAATGAATTTCTGTTGTTCTCAGCCATGCAGTTTGTGGAATTTGTTGTGGCTGCTGCAGGACATCAATGCAATGATTTAGTCAGGTGAGAGGAAGACATAGGGAGCGGGATAAAAGCAGCTGCCACGCTCGCCCTCTCCCCATGTGTCCAGGGCCGGGGAGGCAGCTGGCCTGCTGGCTTTTACCTTCACTGCAGTTGGACCCCGTCCATCCAGCTTCACAGCGGCAGCCAGCTGCCAAGACAAGACCAAGAAGGCCAGGTGAGGGATCAGGCAGGGCCAAGGCAGTGAGAGCGGGAGCCCCGGTCACAGCTGCCTCCCCAGAGACCCCACTCACTCTCTGTGCAAAGCCCGTGCTGGCTGCAGTTGGAGGGGCCACAGTCCAGCTTGTTGCAGGCAGCGCCCTGCCAGAAGTGCCCCGTGCACTGGCAGCGCCCCTCCACACAGGTCCCATGGCCGCTGCAGTCAGGCGGCTGGCAGCGGGGCTCGTGCAAACACACCACAGTAGACACGCGGCGCGGACAGCGCCACATGTTGTCCTGGCTGCAGGGGGACATCGTGTGTAAAGAGAGGCCATGGTGCTGGTGAGCCCCAGCTAACCCCTCTACCCCCTACTGTAGCCACTGGGGGATGCCTCTCTCTCTCCACTGCCCCTTCTCCAGCCGCTTATAGGTTCATCCCACCCTGACAATCTCTTCCAACCCCAGGGCCTTTACACATGCTGTTCTCTCTGTCCAGAAGGATCTCCCAGCCCAGCCTTGCCACCTCCCCAACCTTCAGATCTCAACTCAAGCTCCATTAGGCTCAGAGAGGTCTTTCCTGATCTATCAACCCCCTTTCACTGGTGTGGATAGTACTCATACACTATGTATGATTCAACACTCTTCTTGTAAGCAGCGAGAAGCGGGGATCTTGGCTCTTCCTGCTCACTGCTGAATTCTCAGGGCCTGGCACATAGTAGGTGCTCAATATTTGCTGAATGAGACAGCTGGCAACAGGCTTGGACTTAAAACCTCAAGAAGGGGGCCCTGGCATGCTTACCAGTGATCTGATGGGTAACTGGCCAAGGTCCCATTGAGCACGAAGGTAGCGGAGCCCCCTCCATCGAGGTTGATGGCGTTGACCACATCCTGTTTCAGCAAAAACTCTGCCATCTCCCACAGGTTAATGCTGCAGCATAAGAGCATTAATGCTGACCATGTCCACCAGCGTTTCCAGTTTAACTGGTCTTACTTTCCATGGTGAACAGTATCACACTTGCTATGGCAGACAAATTTCTAAGTGGGCTCCCCCCAATAATGGCCTGTCTTAATCCCTGGGAGCTGTGAATATAATGGGAAATCACTGCCATGACTGTGTTATCTTATACGGCTCAGCTGTCTGCAAGTAGGGACACTGCCCTGGATTATGGGTGGGCCCAATGGGATCACAAGAGTCTTAAAAGCACACCTTTCCCTGGCTGGTGGCAGAAGGTGAAGTGAGAGGTTTTGGAAATACAAAGGGGGCAAAGGGACGGGACACATCTTTGCTGGCATGAAGACGGGGAGGGTACATGCATGGGAAGGAATGTGGGCAGCCTGAAGGAGCTGAAGGTCCCCTGGCCAACAACCAGTGAAGAAATACAGACTTCTGTCCTACAACCACAAGGAAGTGCATTCTTCCAACCCCCAAATGAGCTGGGAAGAGGATTCTTTCCCTGAAGCTCCAGATGAGAGCCCTGCCTGGAAAACAGCTTGATTTTGTCCATGGGATACCTCAAACACAGAACCCAGTTGAGCCCTCCAGACTTCTGACCTACAGAACTGTGATCTAACAAATGGGGGCTGTTTGTGTTTGTGTGTTACTCAGCAAATAACAAACTAATACACTCTCTTCACAGAGAAAGAAACTGTGGCTCAGAGAGGCTGAGCGACTTGTCTGTGGCCACAGAGCTAGTGGACAGCAGAGCTGAGACTGGAACAGACGTCTTCTCCCTGCTAACTTTGTAATTACTTCCTATTACCCCATCTGGAGCGCAGGAGAGAGGAGGCCTAAGTTGGGGGGATGGAGAGGAAGAGTGTGGAAGATGAGGAGTTCTCAGAACTGGGGCAGACGTAGGGACTCTTTTTGTGTGGGAAGGCAGGGGACAGATGGATGTGAACATCCCCAGGGAACAGCTGGGAGTCAGAAGGGCAGTTGTTGGTGGGCTGAAGTCCCTCAAAGCCGGACTCAGCCCAGGCCTGGCATTCCCAGTTTCCGGCACTCACCCCCGCTGCTCTGTCTGCCCATCTGCGTGGAAGAACACCAGCTGCCCCTTCCGGTCATGTCCCACTGCCGTCCTGGCTGACATCACATTCACAAATTTGCTAAAAGAACCTACAAGAGAAGAAGCCTGGCTGATGACCTCACCCTGTGGGAAGCCTCCTGGACTCTGCCTGTAGTTTCTGCCAGTCTAATGCCACTCTCCAACATTTCACTTAGATCGCAGCTTCCTGCCTCCCATCTGCCCCATCCCACTCAGTCTCCACATAGTAGCCAGAGGGCTCTTCTCAGGTGAAAATTAAGTGACATCAGCTTCCAGCTTCCAGGGGAAAACCCTCTAATGGCTTCCACTGTCCCCAGCACAAAAATCCAAGGCCCTGGCCTACTTGTTCCACCTCATCTCTGGGGGCTCTCTTCTCACCACCCTGCAGCCACTTTCTACTTTAGGGCTTCTGCACCTTCTGTTCCCTCTGGCTGGACTGTGCTTCCCCTCAGCTCTTCCCATGGTTTGCTATTTCCAATCTAGGGCATCTCCTCAGTGAAGCCTGCCCTGACTGCTCAGTCTAAAACAGCTCATCTCCACATCAGGGCCATAGCATCCTTTCACACCCCATTATTCCACACCTTGGTGCTTCTCAAATTGGAGAGCCCATCAGAATCACCCAGGGGGCTTGTTAAAACACACATTTGGGCCTCATGCGCAGGAAATCAGGATTCTGATTCAGAGCTCCTTTCCTCTACCTGTCCCCTTTCCCCCAACTTTACTTTTCTTCCTCAGCACTTACCACTTCCTTTCATCTTCCTTTCAATTGAAAGAAAGCACTTACCACTTCCTTTCATCTTAATTTCTGTAAAAAAGAAGCACGTACCACTTCCTTTCAATAGAAAAGTATCTATTTCCTTTCTTAAGTATGCCACAAGAGCAGAGACCTTATTTTGTCATAATCACCACGGATTCCCTGTACCTAGAATAGTACTTGCTCAAAGACTTAAGAACAGACTCCTGCTCCAGCTCATTGGTCCTGGTTCTCAACAGGGCTGTGCCACAACCTGTCTGACCCCAAACCTGTCTCCTGTGTCTCATCACACTCGGCCGCCTGGCTCTCGTTGATGTAGACACTTCCATTGCGGATCAGCCACACCACCCCACTCAGCAGTTGCACAAATGGGTTCTTAGTGTCCAGCACCTCCTCTTCAGATAGGTACCTGGACACAGAGAAGGCAAGAGATTCACTCACCAGCAGGGACAGCTGCGGTTAGTAGGGGTCCCACTACCCTTCCCTCCTCTGCTTGGCTGGTTGATTCTTCCTGGTTTCCCAGGAACCATCCTGGTCCTTAGTGCAGCCCTTGTAAATAGTCTACCCATCCCAGTTAACACTTCATCTAATATAAACAACCATTCTCAGAAGATCTCAAGTTCATCCTATAGTCCTTAATTTCCTAGGCCATCACTCTGGCCAAAATACTAACCCGATGCCTACTGACGAACCCTGCAATTAAAGTGCCTATTCCCATTCTGCAGAATGGACACGGAGGCTCAACTTTGGTAAATGACCTGAACACACCACCGTGGCCACAACCCAAATCTCAGGTCCCCTGCTTTCTCACCCGGTGACCAGGGTCCCGTCGCGCCGGATCCCGAACTGCGCGTTCTGCAGCCCCCCGGCGCTGCTCACCGGGCGCCCGTCGCTCACCACGTTCCCCAGGCACTCGCCCGTGTCCATGCGGAAGAAACCGCCGTTCTGGGCGACGCTGCAGCCAGCCGCCCTCGCCGTCTCCTCCACGGTGGCGCGGCGCCTCGAAGCGCAGCCGCCGGACCCACCGGGCTCCAGCACCGAGAAGGTACGCAGGGGCTCCGCTGCCCGCGTCAGATGGCCAGCCACCGCGCGGTCCGAGAAGTGTGAAACGAAGGTGCGCACCGCCGGACCGCGGGGGCTGGGGGTCACCGGGGTAGGTGGCCAGCTCTCGTGCTCGCGGCTGCCGGCACGCACCCTCGTGCAGTCCCGGGCGAAGCGCGCGCGCGCGTGGGAGTAGGGCAGCAGCAAGTCATCGTCGCGGGAGGCCCTGTGGGGACACGGCGGCCTTGAGCTCGGAGGGCTCAGGGGCGGAGTACTCCCGAACCAGGCTCAACCCTCGGGAGCTGTACTCACCCCGAGCCGAAGCTGCTGGTCGCCTCCCGGAGGAAGCCGAGCAGCGCAAAGAGGAAGACAAGCCAGCGACCCATGGAGGCCGCCATGTTGGACCCGGGGCCTCCAATCACGTGGGACCACCCCACGTGACTCAAGACTTTTGGTGGCAGCTTTCAGGCGGAACAGAATAATTTACGGTCCTTTGGATATCGCGAGATCCGGTCCTATCACTTACTGTGTTTTTTTTGTTTTGGTTTGGTTTTTTTCAGAAGAGGCGTGGCACTCGTGGTGGTGGGAAAATTCGTGTTTATGTAATTTCAAAGATACCGGAGGTTGTAAGAGTAATGTAAAGAACTCCTATATGCCTTCTACTTATCTTTACCAATTGTTAACTTTCGTCTCATTTGGTTTATCATTTCAACTTTATTCGTATACTTACCGCCCCCGCCCCCGCACATTTGCAACCAAGTTGCAGACATCTTTTACTAACAAGGACATCTTCTTTTTTTTTTTTTTTTTTTTTTAACGTTTTATTTATTTTTGAGACAGAGAGAGACAGAGCGTGAACGGGGGAGGGGCAGAGAGAGATGGAGACACAGAATCGAAAGCAGGCTCTAGGCTCTGAGCTATCAGCCCAGAGCCCCACGCGGGGCTTGAACTCGCGGACCGCGAGATCGTGACCTGAGCCGAAGTCAGACGTTTAACCGACTGAGCCACCCAGGCGCCCCAACAAGGACATCTTCTTACATAATCACAGGCCGAGTAAAATTAAGACATTACATACTGATAGTTTGTGAACCAATCCACAGTTCACATTCAAGTTTTTCCAATTTTCTGTATGATGTCCTTATTTCCCCCACATCCAGGGTCTAATACAGGAGTTGCATTTAGTTGTCATGTCTGTTTAGTCTCCCTGATTCTGAAACAGTTTCTCAGCCTTGGTGTGCTATGACCTTCACATTTTGGAAGAGGACAGACAAGTTGCATTGAGAACGTAATCAGCAGGGATCTTTATTTAAAAATTAAGATTTTTTTTTTTTTCGGGGGCGCCTGGGTGGCTCAGTCGGTTAAGCCTCCGACTTCAGGTGATCTCAGAGCTCAGCTGGTGAGTTCTGCCAGCTTAGAGCTCTGTGCTGACAGCTAGAGCCTGGAGTGTGCTTCAGATTCTGTGTCCCTCTCTCTGTCCCTCCCCCCTCTCAAGAATAAACAAACATTAAAAAAAAATTTTTTAAGGAATTTCTTTTTTTAATTTATTTACTTAAAAAGAGAGAGCGAGCACGAGCAGGGGAAGGGCAGAGAGGGAGAGAGAGAGAGAATCCCAAGCAGGCTCTGAGCTGAGCCTGATGAGGGGTTCAGCCTCACGACTGTGAGATCATGACCTGAACCGAAACCAAGAGGCAGACATTCAACCGACTGAGCCATCCAGGTGCCCCTAAAAATTAAGAATTTTAAGATGGAGACAGCAGAGTGTGAACGCAAGCATGGGACCCATCCTTGTGCAGGCCCTCTGAACCTGCACAGGTCAGAAGTCCACGAAGCTGGCCAGTTACTTTACTTCAAACTTCCTTTGAGGGAATACTTCTGTTTGGGCTTCTGGTCCAGGGCAGTGGCCAGAGGTAGGTTGCCTTTTGGTGCCAGTGCAACGTATAGGCCACCTTGGAGACAGTACGATTTGAGTTAGCCTTTGGTGCACAGGTATTCAGGCCCATATCAGCCACCAGCCACCAGCCTGTTTTGGTTCACAGTCAGCGTTGTTAGTGCCTGAACTCAGACCCCTCTTTGAACCACTGCCCCCTAAGGCCAGTTAGAGTCAGTGTACTGGATTCGATAGTGTTCCCCCAAATTGACATCTTTCCCAGAACTTCAGAATGTGACCTTTGGAAATAGGATCTTTGCAGAAGTAATTCATGAAGATGAAGTCATAGTGGAATTGGGTGGGCCCTAGATCCAGCCTGACTGGTGTCCTTGTGAGAAGACACACAGAGAGAGGCATGCACAGAGGAAAGAAAGCCATGTGAAGAAAGAGGCAGAGACTGCCAATACAATGACAAGCCAAAGAGCACCAAAGATTTCTGGTAACTACCAGAAGCTAGGAGGGAGAAACAGATTCTTCCGTCAAGAAGTCAGAGCCCTGCTGACACTTTAATTTTGGAACTGATACAGTCAAAGCCCTCACATGAACCCCCAAGAGTGGCTCTGAGGCTTGTGGGGGAACAAGTTAGTTCAAGTCAGTTAACCACATTCAAAATGATTTCCTTTCTGGGGTTAAATGATCCAGCTTGATGCAAATATATTGATGGGAAGGGATTATGTCTTTCTTAGCTTTACATCCAGGAGTCAAAAATCATTAGCAAACAAACCCAGACCTGCCACCAGCTTCCTTGCCCCAGGAAGTCTTCTTTTCTCTAGGTCAACTGGGCGATGTGGGTGCAGGCAGTCTCTAGTGAGTTCTGACCTTTGGTCTCCTCCCAGCTTTGTCACTCCTTTAACAAACACATAATATGCACATAATATCTAAGCACATATGTGCTATTGAAATTCTCCATTTGCTGAGAAGCCTATGACATTAATTAAACAAGGAGGCCATCGGATCGATGTGGCTTTATGCAAAGGCTGCTGTTAAAAAACAAAATTCAACTGAGTAAATTTAAAGATCAAATTGACTTTATTCAACGACTCATGAACTAAGCAGCATTCCATCTAGCAAATAGAAAGGAGCTCCAAAGAGCCGTACAAAATGAAAGGCGTTTATAAGCAGACAGGGAGTGAGACAAAGAAAGATTGTTTCTGGCAACTTCACCTTCCTTTGGGGCAAGGGCAGGGGCCTATCTTGTAGATGATTTCACTAGTGCTGACCAGGTTACTCCAGACTGGAGTTAAAACTTTCATTCCTGGAAGAGGCTGAAACTGCAGTTAAGTTAGGTATTAAGTCTTGGTTTGCTGATGTGGGGCTTGGCATATGTGACTCTATTTGGGGCCCGTTGTCTCTTTCTTCCTTCCTTCCTTCCTTCCTTCCTTCCTTCCTTCCTTCCTTCCTTCAGGAAAAGTCTTGGGCCAGTAAGTAAGATCTGTGGCCCTGTATGGCATTGCCTCCCTTCTTCCCTCCCTCCTTCCTTCCTTCCTTCCTTCCTTCCTTCCTTCCTTCCTTCCTTTCTCTCCCTCTATCTCTCTGTTTCTCTGTTTCTCTCTTTCTCTCTCTTTCTCTCGTTCTTCTTTTCCTCTCTCCATACAACGTGAGCCTCGAACTGAGGATCCTGAGATCAAGAGTTGCGCGCTACACGACTGAGCCAGCCAGGTGCACCTCTTTTTCTTTAACACTGCCTACAGAAGCAAACGAGAACCCAAGACTGTAAATGCCTCAAGGTTATGAAACCAAAATGCTAAGAATGGCCATTTACAAACAGCTTTAACTAACAGTCAACTAGGCATTAAACTATAGGCAACCAATTCCCTGTCTTTATTTTCTCGCTTTCTTTGTTGAGGTCTTTCCCCTGGCTCCTCTCCACTTCAATTTGGTACTGCTGGATTTGAATTGATTTTTGCTCAAATAAACCCTTAACATTTTTAATATACCTCAGTTTATCTTTCAACAAGCCCGAACCCACAGTTCCAGCCACACCAGCTAACTAACTCAGGGCTGTCTCCTCTGCTCATATTTATCCTTCCTTAGGAATACCTTTGTCTCTTCTCAACATTCTCATCTGGCTGTATAGTCACTTGTGTATTCAACAGATTGAGGGCCTCCTCTGTGCTAGAGGCTGATGAAACAGACAGCATGGCCCTGCCCTCGTGGAGGGCACACTAAACAACCCAAGTGTGGTGGGAAGAAGCAGGATGGAGAAAGAACCATGTCTTAGGGGGAGGTGGCAGGGAAGGCCTCTCGAAACCCATTGTAGACTGAGTAATAAGGGACCAGAAAAAAGGGACAGCTGTGGGAGATGCAGGGCCAGAGCCTCACAGGCAGAGGGCACTATAGAGCCCGGAGATGGGCTGGAGCTTGGTCGGGGAGGGTAGAGGAGGAAGGGTCAGGCCAACGCCAGATCCTGCAGGGCTCCAGGGAAATTCATTTGGATTTCAGCCTAAGTGGAAACAGGAAGCTACTGGAAGATCTTGGGGTTTTTTTGTGTGGTTTTTTTTTTTTTTTTATATAATGGTTTTATTGAGGTATAATTTACATACCATAAAATTTAACTGTTTTAAAGTGTACGTGTCAATGATTTTCAGTAGATGTTGCAGAGATAGCATATCTTAGTCCAATTTTAGGACGTTTTCATCACCCCCAAAAGTTCTGTTGTGTGGTTCCACTTGTTTTCAGTGTCTGGAAAAGGCGAATCTGGAAGGACAGAAAGCAGATTAGTGGTTGCCTGTAGTTGTGGCTGGGAGCAGGGAGTGACTGCAAATAGCATGAGAGGGTTTGAAGCTAGACGCTGAATGAATGGGGGTTGGGGATTGGACCTCTTCCTCTGTCCTCCGTCCGCATGCTGCCTGTGAGTTTATCCACTTTTTTCAGCTTTTGAGCACACATTTCCCGAAGATGCCTCTTCTGTTGCTGCTTATTTTTTTCATGCATTCAGCAGTCTCTGACTGAGAGCTCTAAGCTCTGGCAGGACATGGAATATAGCAAGTATCTTGTGTTTCTTTCATCCAGAGCCTGAACAATGCTTATGCATTACTGTCAGCTTATCGATTGAAGGAAAGAATACCATGTCTAAGCAGTGCACCCTGTCTTTCCCACCACAAGTGCAATCTGATTCATTATAACTGTTTCTTTTCTTTCTTTTTTTCCAAGTTTTATTTTTAAGTAATCTCTGCAACTAACATGGAGCTCAAACTCAAAACCCCGAGATCAAGAGTTGCATGCTTCGCAAAGGAAACAATCAGCAAAACTAAAAGGCAACCGACAGAATGGGAGAAGATATTTGCAAATGACATATCACATAAAGGGTTAGTATCCAAAATCTATAAAGAACTTATCAAAAGCAACACCCAAAAAACAAATAATCCAGTGAAGAAATGTGCATAAGACATGAATAGACACTTCTCCAAAGACATCCAGATGGCCAACTGACACATGAAAAATGCTCCACATCACTCATCATCAGGGAAATACAAATCAAAACCACAATGAGATACCACCTCACACCTGTCAGAATGGCTAACATTAACAACTCAGGCAACAACAGATGTTGGCGAGGATGCAGAGAAAGAGGATCTCTTTTGCACTGCTGGTGGGAATGCAAGCTGGTGCAGCCACTCTGGAAAACAGTGTGGAGGTTCCTCAAAAAACTAAAAATAGAACTACCCTACGACCCAGCAATTGCACTATTAGGTAGTTATCCAAGGGATACAGGTGTGCTGTATGGAAGGGACACATGCACCCCAATGTTTACAGCAGCACTATCAACAATAGCCAAAGTACGGAAAGAGCCCAAATGCCCACTGATGGATAAATGGATAAAGAAGATGTGGTATATATATACAATGGAGTATTACTCAGCAATCAAAAAGAATGAAATCTTGCCATTTGCAACCATGTGGATGGAACTGGAGGCTATTATGCTAAGTGAAATTAGTCAGAGAAAGACAAATATATGACTTCACTCATATGAGGACTTTAAAAGTCAAAACAAATGAACATAAGGAAAGGGAAAGAAAAATAATATCAAAACAGGGAGGGGGACAATACACTAGAGACTCATAAATATAGAGAACAAACAGAGGGTTACTGGAGGGGCTGTGGGAGAGGGGATGGGCTAAATGGGTAAGGGGCATTAAGGAATCTACTCCTGGGGCGCCTGGGTGGCGCAGTCGGTTAAGCGTCCGACTTCAGCCAGGTCACGATCTCGCGGTCTGTGAGTTCGAGCCCCGCGTCAGGCTCTGGGCTGATGGCTCGGAGCCTGGAGCCTGTTTCCGATTCTGTGTCTCCCTCTCTCTCTGCCCCTCCCCCGTTCATGCTCTGTCTCTCTCTGTCCCAAAAATAAAAAAAAAAAAATGTTGAAAAAAAAAAAAGGAATCTACTCCTGAAATCGTTGCTGCACTATATGCAAACTAATTTGGATGTAAATTAAAAAAAAAAAAAAAAGTTGCATGTTCCTACTGAGCCAAACAGGCACCCCCGATTTCTTAATGTCTCTCCCACCTTGACTTTCATCTCTCAGGACAGAGACTATGTCTGCTTTTCACTGCTTTCCCCTGGCACTTGGCACAGTCCTTGGAGCAAAGTAGGTACTTCATGGATATTTCTTAAACAAATGATGGGAACAGGGTCCTTGTTTGTTCTCAGCTGCATCTCCCTTGTCCAGAGGACAGCTTAGCACACAGTAGGTTCTCAGTTACTATTTATTGAATGAATGGATGTGGTATTTCACTGGGAATGACATCATTTGCCAGTAAACCCCAGAGGTGGAGGTGGTGTGGATCCTGGGTTTTCTGAGAAAACTCACTCACTGCTAATAGTCACTGAGCTCATTTAAGTCTCAGGCAGCGTGTGAGGGGCCAACCTGCACCATTTTATCAGATCTCCTCCTGAGTCCTAAAGGTGGGTGTTATTATGATACCCATTTTACGGAAAAGGAAATGGAGGCACAGAGAGGGCAAGCTACTGACCCACGGTCACACAGCTGTAAGCAGAGGGGGCAGATGGTCCTGAAGCTTGAGCTCACAACTTTTCCTGTACGTATTTACATATTAAAGGGAAAAGCTTAAAAAACACAATGATTTATTTAACCAGAATTAGTCTTTTATAGTGAAATTGTTTATCTTGAACAGGGGGCCTATATGGAACACACTTTTGACAGGAATATTGCTGGAGCACCTGAAACCACAGTGGATGAGTGTGAACACTGAGGAAGGTATAGGGGAGCAAATCTTGCCACCCCAAGATATGCCTCTTTGGCGCACTGATTATTTTCAGCTGGTTATTTTTAAGAAACTGCAGACATGAGAGATGCTCTGAAAACTGAGAATTTACCCTTTTGTAAGAGATATTCATACATATAAGGGAAACACCCTTTTGTAGGGATGTCTCTCTCTGTCACAAAGCAGAAAGAGGGGGATGGATAAATAAATCTCCAGAAACTGTTATCAATAGAGACAGCATGGACTTAAATCTACTCTTGCTTCCTGTGCTTTCCCCAGGAGCCTCTCATAAATGAGAGGCTCATCCCCAACACCTTCTTTTGTCTTTAGCTGGAGATGGTATTCATTCATTTTATTTATTTATTTATTTATTTATTTATTTATTTATTTATTTTTTGGGACAGAGAGAGACAGAGCATGAACGGGGGAGGGTCAGAGAGAGAGGGAGACACAGAATCGGAAACAGGCTCCAGGCTCTGAGCCGTCAGCCCAGAGCCTGACGCGGGGCTCGAACTCACGGACCGCGAGATCGTGACCTGGCTGAAGTCGGACGCTTAACCGACTGCGCCACCCAGGCGCCCCTGGAGATGGTATTTAAAGTGATACCTTAGGGGTGCCTGGGTGGCTTGGTCGGTTAAGCGTCCGACTTCGGCTCAGGTCATGATCTCACGGTCCGTGAGTTCAAGCCCCGCGTCGGGCTCTGTGCTGACAGCTCAGAGCCTGGAACCTGCTTCGGATTCTGTGTCTCCCTCTCTCTCTGACCCTCCCCCATTCATGTTCTGTCTCTCTCTGTCTCAAAAATAAATAAACGTTAAAAAAAATTAAAAAAAAATAAAGTGATACCTTAGATCATTGTGGGGAGTGGGTCTCTCTCACGTATACAGGCAGTATGCATGTTATTGAACTTTTTTTTTTCTTCTATTAATGTCAACTTAATTTCTAGACCAGCCGAAAGAATCTTGCAGGGTAGAGGAGCATGTGATGGAAGAGACATTACTTATGCCTCTGGATGTACACGGTCAAGGCCCCCACCCTAGATGTGCCCCTTATCTAACTGTAGATATCCCTTGATGTCATACAGGTCCAGGCCTTGGAGACCCCACTGTTCTCAGCCTTGGCGAGCATCAGTGTCCCTTAGGAGCTTGTCAGAGAGGCACGTTCCCAGGCCCCCTCCCGGTGGCTGAATGAGAATCTCTAGAGGCAGGGTGGGGAATCTGCATGTTTAACAAGGCTCCCCAGCAGGTTCTGATGCCAGCTGCACAGGCCACACATTGAGAAACTCCTCTGGGAAGGCAGTGCCCTGGTACTGGATATAACAACAGTGTTCAGAATATGGGAGGGGCACCTGGGTGACTCAGTCGCTTGACTGTCCGACTCTTGGTTTCGGCTCATGTCATAATCTCACGATTTGTGGGTTCGAGCCCTGCGTTGGGCTCTGAGCTGGCAGCGCGGAGCCTGCTTGGGATTCTCCCTCTCCCCCCACCTCTGCCCCTTCCCTTCTTGCGTGCTCTCTCTCAAAATAAATAAACATGAAAAAAACAAAGAATGGGAAATGAAGGCCCACCTCCACATCATGTTACATGCTCATGTAATTTATCTTTAATAAGAAGCTGAGGTCTGGGGTGCGGGAGTGATAAAGAGATTCATCCTTTGGTGTTTTTACCTCTTCTTGGTGCCCTGCAGCAACCGTGATGCAAGGAAGTCACAATTCAGAGGGGGTTCATCTTGCAAATTTTTCTTCCCATGTCTCCATTCTGCATTAGGATTCTCTTTTCCTGAAAGTGACTTACAGACCCAGATGTCTGCTAGAGTCCTCCTCCTTCCCCCTCCCACCCCCGCCCCCCTGCCCTAGTTTGGTAATTTAAACCTTCTAAACGTGTATCAGCGTCAGGCCCCAGTGACTAATCCAGCCCCAATTCAGGAAGGATGGGGCTGGGGCATAATCCCCCCTAATCCGGTTGTGTGCCCCCCACCTCTCTCTAGGCTGTGTGCCTGTCTTGGTAAACTTTGGTTTGTGGGATAGTGTGGGAGAAATCCTTGAAGCATATGGAGCGCCAGGTGGGTATTAAATTCTGCCCCTTGGTTCCCTAAGAAAGCTAGCAACTCGAAAGCAAGTCAAACTTGTCAGCGAAATCCAGGACCGTTTCGGCGTGCCTGACAATTTAAGAGCACTTTCAGGAAAGCATCCAGGGGCACAAGCAAAGAGGATTAGACAGAGGAAACTAACTCCCAAGAAAAAGATTTAGAAGAACCACTGCCCCCACCAGGTTATTCAGCTGAGCACAGAAGGAGCCTGGGTGTTTTAATTCAGGTTCTCAAATACAACTAAATAATCACATCAGGACAATCAGTAGCTGCTTTTCACTTTGAGGCAAAACAAGATGATGGACTTAAAGACACTTCCAGCCCAAGGACAGGGTTTTTAGCTGATTTTTCTACCCCAGAGTCTGATTTTGACATGCGTCCGCACGTAGCCTGAAATCTGCAGCATAGACAGCACCACCTGGACCTGTGGTAACGTTCCAAAGGCCTTTCCTTGAATACTAGATTAGTGTCAGAGCTTCAGCAGATTGTATGGCAGCTGTACTTCAACAAAATAAATAAATTAATTGAAAACAAAAAGGAATTCTAGCTGACATGTTTAGATATACTCACAATGAAGCAGAACACGAGGGAAGAAGTACAAGCAGGGAACACTCCCCTGGCACTTATTATGTTACAGGAATTGTTCTTAGGACACTTACGAACATGATTCTCACAGCACTGCAAGTAATCCAGAGGTAGGTGCTGTAATGATCCCAACTGTCCTGATGAGGAAACAGAGTCACAGAGCTGCTAAATGACTTCGCCCAAGGACACGGAGCTACTTGGGGGGGGGGGGGCAGCTGGGATGTGGACTCAAGGCAGTCCGGACACAGAACCTCATCTTTAACCATTATGTCACACTGCCTTCTGTAAAATGACAAGGCTGTGACAGGCTGTGACATGATAGCGTAGAGTTCCTTGCATGGGTACAAAGAGTTTATGTGTTGCTTTTCGTGGTCAGATCTCAAGTTCGGTCATGACTCCAACTGTCAGGTTCGGAGACCCTCATTTCTCCCACTGGGAAAGACACAACAGTTGACATCTGAATAAATTGCCTTTAAGACTCAAGTTTATGGGTCTCCTTGGAATTTGTGTTGAAACAGAAGCTGTCCACACGACTGAGAAACAACACTCGAGTCCCCACTCGACTGCACTCTGAATTTATTTCTCTGCTTCTACGCCTGGATCCATCCCAGCCTCACCTTCCCTGGCTCTGCTCTGTGCGGAGAAGCTGGGTTGCTTGGCTAGTCTGCGTCTTCAGCTACCTCCTGGTCAAGGTATGACCCAGGCACCCAGGATTTAAGGGAGGAAGGACTAAAGGCATCTGTCTTATCTTCCAGTGGCAGGAGTGGAACCATTTGTCTCAGTGGCCGCTGGGTCGTGCCAGTGTGGACTGCCACAGCTCTCCATTTGCTGGGGGTATTCTGCCAGGATGTAGAGGAAGCCACCCAGGGCTGCGACAGCCATGGCTGTGTTGTGGGAGGAGCAGCCATCTGGGGAGAGAGAGTCCTCTTTGTGAGTACTGTGTGGTGGCCACAGTTCCGTTATGAGTGCTTTTCAGATACTTTCTCAGCCAGCCAGATCCCCTCTGCTGGCTGGCCACCCATCCCCCAGCTGCTATGAGTGCTGTTCACTAATGGCTCCCTTCTCCAGAGAAATGACTTCAGCCAGTTGGAGCCTCCTCACTGGGGACGTCATGCCTCCTTCCAATGACTCACTTATACAGGACACAAAAGCCTAGCCCTCCATCTCAGGGGGGTGACTCAGGTCTGATTCCCACTCCAGAGCCTCCTTCCCCTGGGATCTGACCAGGAGCCACATCGTTGTCCAGCTCCTTCCTACCTTCCCTTGCTCTCAGGCCCTGCATGAGACCTTCTAGGACAGCCCCCCATGCCTGTTTTGCATATAGGGAAACTGAGGCTCAGGTAGCACAGCCGAGCTCCCCAGCTCTGGCGACTCCACAGCTCATTTCTTGACCCTGACAGCCTCCTGCATTGCTGCTTCAGTCTTGCCCATTCCCAGGTGACCCTGAGCACCTGCCTGAGACAAAAACTCCTTAGATGTTACTTAGTTCTCTGAACTCAAAGTGGGATGCCCACCTTTCACTCCTGAGCAGGAGCCAGGACTTTCCTCTCCCCTCAGAGTCTTGGAGAAGGGACAGACCCCAGCCAGGTCCTTTGGCGGGGGAGGGAGAATGTAGGTTTCAAGGAGCCTAATTACCAACTCTAGCAGTCCACATTAACATGTGCCAAGTTCCGTGGGGAGTGATTTGCACAGTGAACTGATATTAACCCCCAACAGCTCTATGAAGGAGGCACTGCTAGGTCCCTATTTTACAGATTAAGAAACTGGGGCTCAGAGAGGTTGAGTGACTGCCACAGTGAGGAAGGAGCAGAAGCAGATTCAAACCCTGACAGCGTCATTTCAAACCCTGTACTCTAAATCTCCATGCCAGCTGCCCCCTTGCTCCACAGGTGTGGAGCAGAAGGAAGGAGAAAACACCACTCCCACCTGGGCAGCTTCCTAGACTGCTGTCAATCTGCAGGGGCCTAGGAAGGACCTCGGCCTTCAGAAATTCTGCAGCTTCCTCTCCAGCCCTCAGGACGGTCCTGGGGTTCAGCTGTGTGCCTCTAGGGAGCAGCCAGCTCTCCAGGGTGTGCACAGCATACCCCCTACCACCTGGTCATAGGTAGCCCCAGCCCCCTGTGTCAGGCAGGCCTAGTCTGGGCAGGGGCCTCTGGAATCTCCAGAGAACTTCTCTCCTTTCCCCAGCCCAGCCTTTGGTGACAGCTACAAAACAACCCATTGGAGTTATGCTTCCCTCTCTTGTTTACCTGCAGGCAGATGATGCGGCTGCAGGGGAGCTCATGGGGAGGCATTTAGTTATTGGGATCATTCACCAACATATGTTGGGCATCTACTCTGTGAGCTGGCTGTTCCACCTCCTTCTGCGTCTGTCTTGCAGTAATTTATTTTTTCTGAATAAAAAAATGGGCGTGCCTGAGTGGCTCAGTTGGTTAAACGTCTGACTCTTGGTGTCGGCTCAGGTCATGATCTCACAGTTCTTGAGTTCGAGCCCTGCGTCAGGCTCTGCACTGACAGTGTGGAGCCTGCTTCGGATTCTCTCTCTCCATCTCTCTCTCTGCCCCTCCCCAGCTTGTGCACACACACTGTCTCAAAATAAATAAATAGTTTAAAACATGAAATCAAGTTTTCTCTTCCTTCTTTCTCTCTCCCTCCTTCTCTTTCCCCCTCCCTCCCTCCCATATTAAACCTTTTCTTTTTTTCCCTTCTCAATACAATTATATCTTATTCTCATTTTCTCTACACTGGTGGACTGACCAAATAATTTATTATCTCAATCAGGACACTTTGGGGAGGAAAGGGGGCACTATTTATAATGGCTCCAGGAAGAGATGGAAGCTGGGGACATCTGGACATGTGGTCACTGGGATTATACTGGTCACTTGCCTGTTGGCTTGAGGATTCCCTCCTGTCCTTTCTTGCTTCAAACCACAGTGCACTGACCCTTCCAAACTACATTTCCCAGGATACTTCGCTCATCATCTGGTCAGGTTTGAGCAACAACATCCACAGGCTGAAAGAGTGGAGAAGCCGGGGTATTTCCTCCCCATCTCTGCCTCCTCTGTGTCCAGCCCCTGCAGGCTCTGCTAACCCCACTTTGCTCCACAGTCTCTCCAGCTCTGCCTCGAGGGAGGGTAGTGGCTTACTGCAATGATTTATCTCTGGGTTTTCTCACTTTTCTGTGTTCAACTCTTGCAACACCTCTGAGAAGAGTTCCCAATATTAAATTCCCTCTGCCTCAAGTTCCTGGTGCAGGTTCTGTTTTCCCGACGTGACCTTGTCTGAGAAGGGTTATCTCTGTGATTTTCAGTAACACACTGAAAATTCCTTCATGCTCCTTTCACTGGAGACAAGACCTCTGGATTTCCACTTCCTACCCTGCCCTCTACCTCCCAGACCTGGCCCTTCAGGGATGCCAGGGGACTTTTCCACTGAGGTCAACCTGTGTGCACTCTTTCCAGGGTGTCCTGGTTTCATGCCCAGAAGGTCCCTGGGTATTTTCATTACCTGTAAATTGTTTTTCTCGCCTCTTCACTCTTCTTAAAACGTGCTGTTGGTGTTGAATGGCTGTCAATAATTCTTCATCTTCAGCAGCTGGGAGAAGGGTGAAACGTGACCTTCTCATGATAGATTTTCACACATTACTCACCAAACCTCCTCCCCCTCACAACACCTCAAACAACTCAGATCTTCTGAATCTGGAGGTTCTTCCAGAAGGTTCCTTGAGCACCCATCTGCAGATCCTTACCCACTGTCTAAATTTGTCATCTACTGATGTTTCTCCAGTCGTGGTCCCCCAACCATCTACATCAGAATGGCTGGAGGATCTTGTTAAAAGTGCACGTTCCACAGGCCTACCTTGTACCTGCTGTTTTAAAAGCAGACTATCTTTATTTCAGAAGCTTTGCCTTGGGGCGGCTGGGTGGCTCAGCCGGTTGAGCTTCCCACTCTTGATTTCGGCTCAGGTCATGACCTTACGGTTGGGTTCATGAGATTGAGCCCCGAATCAGGCTCTGTGCTGATGGGGTGTGGATCCTGCTTGGCATTCACTCTCCCTCGCTCTCTGCCCCGCCCCCACTCATGTGTGCGTGTTTTCTTTCTTTCTCTCTCTCTCTCAAAAATAAATAAATAAACATTAAAAAACCAACCAACCAACCAACCCTTTGCCTCCTTGCAAAACATCCCAGGCTTCTGTATTTATTCGGAACCTCCTCTGTACCATGCACAGGACAGGAGGTTTCCTATGTTTTAAGTCTACTCCTCACAGCTCAGGAAGGAGATTATTATAGTCATTTATTTACAGATGAAGAAATCAAGGCTCAGAGAGGTGAAGGGACTTACTCCAAAGAGGATCAGCTGCCCAGGGTCACACGGCTGGAAAGGGGCTGCATCTCTTGTCTCCCTATCTCTGCTTCTGTGTCACCCTCTCCCAGACATCTCCCCTGACCACTCCTGCCCAAAGAACTGTCTTCCATAGTCTTTTCTTTCTCAGCCTGTTGTCTCCTTCACAGCCCTTATCAGAACTCACCATTATTTCACTTATTGGTTAATTTAGGTAGTTTCTGCCTCTTTTCTTCGGACCCTAGTTTCCCCTGGAGCCTAGAACAGTGTCTGGCACAGAGCAGGTGCTCAGGGAATACTCATTGAAGGAATGGATTTGTTAATGTAGGTCACGGGGCCAACATCTTCCAATAAGACTGTCTCCCCTCCTGCAGAGTTTTGGCTTTTTAAAAGGTCTGACCCCATTTCCGTGTATGTGTGAGTGTTCATGTGTGTGTTTGCACGCACATACATGTTGCAAATCTCTCTCTGAGCCCTTAACACCACCGCATCACCTCTCCTCATTTGGCCTAGAAATCCAGCCCCCAACCACCCGCCTGCTCCCAGCCAGGGTACAAGTGCAGCTCACCAGGCCTCCCGAAGCATCCTTCCTCTGGCTTCTGCCAGTTGAGAATGGCCTCCAGCCACCAGAGCTTGTAGAAGTCTGAGAAGCCACTGATTCCACAGAACATGACTGGAAGCAAAGACAGAGGACCTCCTACAGGCCTGTCCCCCAAGCCCACCTGCTTCCACTGCTCAAAGCTGCACAGCGCCACCTGCCTCCTCCCGCCAAGGTGAAGCAGCGCCAGGAAGTGGGCGCTCAATGCAGTGGCTGGAAGAAGGCAGCTCCCAGGCTAGGTCCTGCCTTCCATTTAGACCCTTCATTACAGTCACTCAAGAGTTGGGGTCAGTAGAGGGATCTAGACACCCAAGCTAAGGAGCAGCCACCCAGAGACCCCTTTTCTGCCTCATCTCAGAGGCTTCAACGTCTGTTTGCCCATCAGCTACTCAGTCCAGAGCTCCATCACTGAGTCAGCCTTTGGGGGCAGGAAGCAGTCACATAGTGACAGATAAAATATGGGATGACAAGTTAAATTTGAGTGTCCAATAAATACAATTACAAATTTTAAAGTATATGTATAGCCCATGAAACGTTTGGGATATACTCATACTAAAAATGTATTTAGTTTATCTGAAGTTTGAATTTACCTGGGCACCCTGTATTTTTATTTGCTCTATCTGGCAGCTCGTGTGTGTGTGTGTGTGTGTGTGTGTGCGCCCTGTGAATCAGGGACACCCAACTGCTTTGTCCCTAGAGTGCAACGCCAGGGCTCACTGTTCTCCATGAAGATGTCCCGGGTGGGGTACGCATATCCGATAGCCTCAGCTCTCTGGTTCAGGTCCATCATGTTGGCACAAAAGAGGTTCATGTAGTGCTGGCTGTGGCGGAACAGCCCCTCCGTGCATCCCTTCTGGGGAGACAAACACCCGGAAATAAGGAAGTCAGTGGCATGGGTGACAGACTGGCACTGTTACAGAAGACTTGCAATTCTGAGATGGTCTGGCAGGTGGTTGCCTTTGGGGAAGCTCTTTCCCCTTTTCCCAGAATTTCTTCCCCATCTACACACCCCACCTGCTGGGGGCTCTGTCACTGGGGGATCAGAAAGAGCTGGGTTTGAATCCAGGCTCTGCCACTCAGGAGCTGTATGACCTTGGCTGGCTAAGTTAACCTTTCTGAGCCTCGAGGGTCTACACAGGGAAAGGGCAATGCTGCTGGGAGCCACACCAAAGGCACTCACATGGATGGGTGCTTCCATAGTTAGGAAGGCCCCGACACAAGCCCAACACTGAAGGACACACTATAGCAGTAGCTGCTGTCACATTTAGATTGCAGGCTACCCCAGCTGGCAGCTTCAGGGCTGCTCAAACTGTGAGCCATGGACTGGTCTCAGGGACAGGATAGGAGATGAGAAGAGACTTTAGAAACTTCTGTAGCAGTGTGTCAGAATGGCTTTCTATCCGTCCAACCTAATAATTTAAAATAAGTTAATTTTAAATAATTTTAAATTTTAAATTTTTAAATTTAATTTTAAATTTTATTTTAATTTTATTAATAAAAATAATTGATATTATATTTAAAAAATAATTTTCCTCGTAATCTGATTTTTTTTTGTATTTACAGAAATACTGGACTGTGACAGCCTGCATATAAATAACATTTTTTAAAAAACCTGACAAACAAAAATATTAAGTCCCTTTTCAGCTAAGGATTTCTGGTCATGGAATAACATCTTTCAATAGAGATAATGAGGCTTACTTTTCTATGTAAGGAAATATATATGTTTAAAATTATTATCATTATTGGGCGACCTCATGCTTGTTTCTCTCTCATCAATAAGTAAATAAACATTTAAGAAATTATTATCATTATTTAGCAAAGTCTGAGCTCCTGGGCTTGGAAGAGCATGGCAGGCTGCAGAGGTGGGGGTGGGACTGGCTTGTCTTGGTTTTGTTTTCTGGAAGCTGCTATGGACCAAATATTCTAAATCCTTTTCAATTTGTTATTGTTTACTAAATTCTTTCTGCTGCTTCTCTTTTATTCTTTCTCTTTTTTTTTCAGATGCCCATGATCCAGTTCAGCATGCAAAGCTATCTAACAGAATCCCTTTACTAAATCGTTTACAGAATTGTTTACTAAATTCTTTCTGCTGCTTCTCTTTTATTCTTTCTCTCTTTTTTTTTTTCGGATGCCTATGATCCAGTTCAGCATGCAAAGCTATCTGTCCAACAGAATCCCTTCCCCCCCTCCAGTTTGGTTCAATGTTATAGTGGGCAGATGGTAAGCTACGCTTTTTTTTTTTTTAATATTTATTTATTTTGGGAGTGAGAGAGAGAGTGAGAGCATGAGCGGGGAATGGGCAGAGAGAGAGGGAGACAGAGAATCCCAAGCAGGCTCCGTGCTGTCAATGCAGAGCCTGATGTAGGGCTCGAATTCATGAACCGTGAGATCATGACCTGAGCCAAAACTGAGAGTCAGATGCTTATCCAGCTGAGCCATGCACATGCCCCTATGGCAGACTACTCTTACTTCTCCTTCCCAATGCCCAAAGCACAAGTCCAAAAACCTGCTTATTTTCCTGGTAGATACCATATAAAACCATGCTGCCAAAGGCCCTCTTTACCTTTCTTCTTTTAAAAACACTTTTTAAATTTTGTTTATTTAGTTTGAGAGAGAAAAAAAAAGAGGGAGAGAGAGAGAGAGAAAACACAAGCGGGGGAGGGTCAGAGAGAAGGAGAGATAATCCCAAGCAGGACCTGCAGCGTCAATGCAGAGCCCGATGCAGGGCTTGAACTCATGAACCTCATGATCGGTGAGATCATGACCCAAGCTGAGATCAAGAGTCAGACACCTAACTGACTGCGCCACCCCAGCCCCTCTTTACCTTTTTTTCCCCCTCTGAGTGTGTGGCTAGCCCACATGGGCACTCACCAATCTGGCTGAGAGGAAAAAGAGCAGCTGGTGAGACAGGCAATAGCCTGAGCAGCCGGGCTTGGTCATGAGGGTCCTGCAGAAGTCTGAGAGCCTGCAGGGCTGGCCACCGTCGGTCCTGGGGGAAAAGTGGTTCAGGCCCTAGAGAAAGGGTGTCCTAAAGGAAGCCTGAGGACATGGAGACTTCCCTGGTCCCTATTCCCCGACTAGTTATTAGAACCCTGGTAGTTTCCAGGCACCCAGCTGTGCACAAGGGGTTGCTGGATAAAGCACAGGTGTACTGTGACTTGATTTGCTAAATCAGTATCCCAGCACAGGGGAGGTGACACTGGAGTTACCTGGGTTGGAGGAGCTCCAGGAGGCTGCAGCTTCCTATTGCACCTTGGAACCCCCAAGTACAACCTTTCCACCCTGCCCTAAACAGCAGATCCCTGAACCTCAGGCTGATTCAGGGCTTGCTCCCAGCTCACGAGCCCATTGCACAGCAGGATAAAATGGTAAGTTAACTGGGATCCAGTCCTGCTTTCAGAGACCTACAGCCCAGTGAGAGGGCAGAACCATAAGACAAATGTAAATTGCACCTATGGCTACCAGTGGTGCTAAGAGAGCCAGCCCACCACGGGAGGTCAGCTTGTGCAGTGAGGTCAGGGAAGGTTCTGGAGGAAGGATGCTGGGGGTGCCCCTAAAGTATGAGCAGAGTTACTTAGGCATGGGGGAGGGGTGGGGCAGGGTGGGAGGAGGCCCACAGAGGCCAGATGGGCATAGGCGCGGGTTTAGAAGTGGGACAGAGTAGGCACTGTCTGTCTGACAGTGAGAGTCTGACATGAGCCCCAGGGGCTGGACTAGAGAAACATGGAGACCTGGAAGGGCAGTAGGACTTGGGGCTTTGTTCTGAGAACAACAGGAAGCATCACACAGCAGGCAGGAGTTTCAAATGTGGTTTTTGAAAGGATTGCTCTGATATGGGAGACCGGTGGGGTGTGGTGTGGGGTGGGGTGCATGTTTGGACCAGGCGTGAAGTATTGAGTGGACAGTGGGGGCCAGCTCGGGTGCCATGGGAGGTGGGAGAGGTTGGTGTCTGGGGTGGGGGGTGGCTGTGCCTGGTTTCACACAGACCCTTGGGGACTTGGAGACTGCGTGGAATGAGAGGACAAGCAAAGAGCAAGTACTTTTGGGTTTTTTGGAAGCAGGGCAAGTACAGGAGGCCCACCCTGTTCCCAGCAGCTGCACCAGACACGAGTCACTGCTTTCCTCTGAGAAGGAGTCCTGAGTCTCAAACGTGGGGTAGACCATGGAGGCATCTGTGCAGGTCCAGGCACGTGGAAGCTTCCAAAACCCAGGCTGGATGGTTGATTGGAACTCTGGCAGAGAGGTGGGGGTGGGGAGAAACACCCAGAGGCAGTGGGCCATCCCCTACCTTACTGCCCCCAGGTTCCTGTAACTCCAAGCCAAGCAACTAGGTGTCCCACCCCCGTTACCCCTGACCACACACAAGTGCCTGCTTAGGGCTTTGAACCTTGTCTGCTGGTTGCACATTGTGTTTGAAACACTCAGGAAACGCTTCTCCAAAAAAAAAAAAAAAAATTTTTTTTTTTTTTTTAATCCACAGGAATAGTGTTGGGACAGGCTTTGACCAAATCTACTGCATCCCCTGGAAGTTTGAGACACACAAAAAGGGTTAGTTGACTCCTTTGGTTTGGCTACAAAGTGGAGCTCTTACAAAAAAGATGCCCAGCTTAGGGTTTCTTAGGATGACACAGGTTGGGATAGTCCCAAGGGCCAGGCCTGGGAGAGGGTGGGGAACCTGGATGTTGGAGGTAGAGAGGGCTGGGTATGGTCACATGCAACAGGACTTTGAGAAGGAAGGGAGGACTGGCCAATTATCCCCCACTCACTCCCACCTCTGACTGGGAGCTGGGAGCCTGGGAGGCAGGACTGGACAAGTATGAGGGGCTGCCCCCCTCCACCCCCCCCAGCAATGATTCACTCCAGGTTTACAGGGTGGGTCAGAGACTCTTAGCATTATAAGGCACAAGAGAGATACTAGCGAGAGGCTAATATTTGCAGCACAAAGGGCTGAATTACCTTTGAGGTATCCCACTCTCTGGGACAGACCAGACCCTCCCCTCTGGTCTAGGATGAAGGCTCCCAAGCCTGGGGGGAGCTAAACAAATGAGGGGGGACATGTTCCCTACTCTCAGCCCTCACTGCGCCACTCCCTGTGTGGGTGGGAGAGGTCATCTCAACCCAGTCAAGGATGCCCAAACATTCCTCAGGGTCAGCCTGCGGTGTGCTTCGCCCACAGGACCCAATTGGTTACAGGTTGTCCCAGACCATCCCTTACACTGGGAGGAGCACCCCCAGATGCTGTGTTCTTGAAGAAATGAGATCCCCGCCCCCCACCCCTGCTATTACCTCTTAGGTACTTAGGGTCACTCAGCTCGAGGTAGAAAATGGATCTGTGAAGGAGAGGTGCTAGTTTTTCCACCAGCTTCCCCACACTCAGGCTCAGCGGCTGCAGCTGGGGGTCCCGAGCCCATTTTTCCTGAACACCTTTTAGCTGCACTGGAAAGGAAAAGAGATCATTCATTCCATCATTTGGCAAATCATTTGGACAGGAAAAATTATCCTAAGCTGTAATGCTTACTGAGCCTCTCTGCCTCCTCCAGCTCCTGAGGAGAAGGAATTCACTGAGCTTATTGGAAATTAGACCTTGTGGGGCTCAGCTGGGTGATGGCAGTGGGGGCACTAGAGTGCTGGAAATTGGCAGCCAAGAGCTTGATTTCTGGAGGTGAGACTTCATTCAGATCCTGACTCTGATACTTTCTTGTTGGGTGACCAGAGAAAGATATTTAATTTCTCTCCATTTTACATTCTTCATCTATAAAATGGGGGTAATGATGGCCCTTACTTCTTGGAGTGGGGAGTTGTAAGGATTAAATGAACTAATGCATAGAGAGGACTTACCATTGTCCATAGTACAGAGTAAGCACTCGATAAAGTTTAGATATAAGTATCAATTAATCATTTAAGGCTTGCTGTCCAGGAGAAAAAAAAATGAGGGAGGGATTCAGATGCAGTGTGGAGAGCTGCTGTATACAGTTGAATAGGTTGTACATTGCACAAGAACTTCACACAATCCTATCATGGGTTTGTGTATGTATTTAGCCAAGTTTCCAGCAGATGGCAGGCAAATGACTTGAGGAAGGAGACATCTTTTTCTAATTTTCACAAAGGTGCCTTATGGATTACTAGTGGCCCTACAGGGGTCGGAGAAAATGGTGGTGGGGGGAAGGTAAGAGGTGGTCAAGAGAGGAGATGGGAGGGAGAGCCTCAGCACAGGGCTGAGAGGGTAAGAGGTGGCCTGAATTGTTCTCTGCTCCAGGAAGAGAGCTTTGATGGGGAGGTTGGGCGAGGTTTAGGAGGGTGCTAAGCAAACCTTTCGGGGTGATGGGCTCTGTAGCACTCTTCTCCAGGCTTGGCTCTTTCCCTGCCCTTGAACCTGGGCCATCTGCTTCTGAAGCCTTGTTCCAGATTGCTTGACTCTACAGCAGAAGGAGGGTACTGTGCTGGCACCCAGAAGGGGTAGCCAAGTCATCAGTGAGATGAACCCAACCTGGCCTTATGGTGGTGCTGGGTCCTGAGTCGTGTTTCTATCTCTCCTATTCCTCCCTGCCTGTGTGGCTGCTGCTGCCACCTTCTGGATCACCCTCTTGGCAGGTGGAGGTAGTTGGAGGGACCCTTTTCTCTTTGAAGGTCAACGTCCACCTGTCTACCTCCGAGCAGAAGGATTCAGAAAACCAATGGATATCCCATTACTATTGGGCCCCCCAGAATGTGAAATCCTTCTTGGCTCTCCCAGGAGGCTGAGAACGAAGGTAGGACCCTCACAGTGAGTTCTGTGGCAGCCAGTGGTTTTCATGCCCTTTCAAGCCCTTCCTGCATTGTATGGGCTGACCCTTGAAACCAATAAGAAATTGGGGAAATGGTGTGTGACCTCCAAGGCTTGGTTGTAAAGACATTGAGGCTTCTGTCTTGCTCTCTGTGAGGCCACTTGCTCTCAGGGAAGCCAGCTGCCATGTTGTGAGGGCACCCAAGCAGCCCTATGGGAAGGTCCATGTGGTGAGGAACTGAGACCTCCTGCCACCTGCCAGCACTAACTTGCCAAGCCTGGGAGTGAACAGGGGTGGCTCCTTCTGTCCCACTCAAGCTTTCAGATGATCACAGCCCTGGCTGACATCTTGACTCCAACTTCATGTGAGACCTGAGCCAGAACCACCCAAACTGTTTAAAGATTCCTGACAGAAATGGTGAGATGGTAACTGTTATGTTGTTTTATGCAGTTAAGATCGGGGATAATTTGTTAGGCATCAGTAGGTTACGGTAAAAGGAAAGGGCAAAGTTGTGGAGAAGAGAGGAAGGAGGAGGGGGTGGCCCTGGTCTGAGGCTGTTGTGTGGTGTTGGTGCGGGCCATCACCTCACTCCTTCCCAGCCACCTCTACCCTGTAATGGTTCAGAGAATGGGAGCTCAGTCAGAGCAGGGTTCTAAGCCTGCCTCCTACACTTACTCACTATGTGACGTTACTCGCTATGTGAACTTGGACATTCTCTCTCTCTCTCTCTCTTTTGAGAGAGAGCAAGTGAGTATGGGAGAGGGGGAGAGAGAAAGAGAGAGAGAGAGAGAGAGAGAGAGAGAGACAGAGAGAGACAGAGAGAGAATCCTAAGCAGGCACCATGGCCAGTGCAGAGCCCAATGCGGGGCTTGATCCATGACCCTGACATCATGCCCTGAGCCAAAATCGAGAGTCATATGCTCAACCAACTGAGCCACCCAAGGGCCCCTTCTCTAAAGTCTGTCCCCTCATTGGTAAAAAGAGGATAATCATAATGAACTTACTTCAAGGGTTATGTGGGGTCAGTGAATTACCCCATGCAAACATTTACATTATGCCAGGGCTTGGCGGGTACTTAGTGAACCTTATCTTTTATTATCTCACGGACTCCAGAAAGCAGTCCATCAAGGGAATCACCTGTCCCTCCCTTCTGTCTTCAGAAGGAACTGACAGACCCATGGGACTATTATTGACAAAGGTCTGTTGCCTTGTTTCAGGAATGTTTATTCAACCACTGCTCAGAGGGAGCCCAGTGCTGTGTTTCACCAATAGGGTGGTCAGGAAAGTCAGTGTGTGCCCACCCTGCCCTCAAGGGCTGTTAGAGCAGTTAGATTTGAATACTAGACCCTCTGCCTATCAGCTGTGAGGAATAAGGAGTCTACTGAACCTCTCTGTGCCTCAGAGTCCCCAAGTGCTGAAAGAACAAAACAAAGTACTCCCAGCTCTGGGCATTTGGGGATTACAGTGGGTACCCAGGTAACATCCAAGGCATGTTTGCCGGGCCACATGCTATGGCTTTGTGGGTTCCTTCCTTTATTAAAAAAATAGATTGGCGGCACCTGAGTGCTCAATTGATTGAATGTCGGACTTCAGGTCCATGACTTCAGGTCATGTTCTTGTGGTTCGTGAGTTCAAGCCCCACATTGGGCTCTCTGCTGTCAGTGCAGAGCCTGGAGCCCACTTCGGATCCTCTGTCCCCTTCGCTCTCTGCCCCACCCCTGCTCATGCTCTCTAAAAAATAAACATTAAAAAAGATTTCAAAAATAGATTAAATGTTATCTCTTATGGGGCACCTGGCTGACTCAGTCAGTGAAGCGTCCAACTTTGGCTTGGGTCATGATCTCATTGTTCATGAGTTCAAGCTCTGCATCAGGCTCTGTGCTGACAGCTCAGAGCCTGGAGCCTGCTTCAGATTCTGTGTCTCCCATTCTCTCTGCCCCTTCCCTACTCGCACTCTGTCTCTGTCTCTGTCTCTCTCAAAAATAAATAAAACATTAAAAAAAAAAAGGCTATGTCTTGCAACTGCATTAGTATAAAGATAGATATGTTTATGTTATATATTACAGCATTCTTTTTGACCTAAAAGTTCATTTTTATTCCTTCTGACTAAAAAAGAAACAAAAACATTTTCCTGGATCCCTGAAAGTATTCTGTGCCTAATGCGGTAGCCAGCTCTGTGGTTTATTACTATAATTCATTTCTAGAGGTGTTACAGGGTGTGTCTGGGATTAAATGGAGACCCTGGTCCTAGCCTGAGAGGATCTTGGATCTTAGGGGTCTCCAGGATGCCACATGGGGGGTCAAGGGTGTGGGGAGGACACTGGGGCACCAGGCATGGAAGCAGACCTGTCAGGGAGCCCCTCCTTCCACTGGGACCTGGAGGCTGGGTGGGTGGTGGATGGCAAGTTGCATTGGCCACCCAGAGGAGGGTGGTGTGAAAGGGGGGCCAGCCAGAGCCCCAGGCTGATTCCAAATCAGCTCTGTCACTTAGGTCAAGGTGGCCTTCTTAGAGGGGCTTCCTGCAACTCTAAGTGAGTGTGGAGTGGATCCTTGCTTGCATTGGCCTGTGACCAGCTCCCTCCACAAGGATCTTACATCCCTGAAAGCTGAACAAACACTTGGCTTTTTTTGTGGAGGCTTCAGATGGCTTTGGCTAGAAGTAGGGGGAGTGGAGTTGGAACCTGATCTTGAGAGTTCCTGGCTTTGTTCACAGGCGTCCTCCCATACATGCCTCTTGAAAGGGGACCCTCCCTCTGCCCACCTGGTTCATGGTGTATCAGGAGAGGGGCTGTCAAATGAATCATTTCCTCCTGGGAAAACAATAAGTTCTCAATCTTTTCTCATGTGGCCTCTGAATCCTTCTTGCTTCCAAAATAATTGAGTAGAGCAGGGCCCCAAGACACCCAAAAGGAGCAAGCTGCCCAGCCCTTCTTTCCTTATAGTTAGAGCAGGATACTTCAGTGGCCAGGAAGTGGTCGGGTCCCAGGGGTACAGAGCAGAGAGGTGACAGGCTGGTATTCCAGGGGTCAGTCTAGGATAACAAGAGTGCACCTACCTTCCAGCACCCGGAACCCCACCACGCCATCCAGGTTGATTTCAGGCAGCCTCTTCTCCAAGAAGGAAATGGCTCTCTCCAGCGCGGAGAGGATGAGGCCTGTGATGGTGGCTTTGCCTTCTGGGGTTTCTGGAGGTGCCAGCGAGGAGGGTCGCAGCGGTGGTGACGCTGACAGCAGCAAGAGCAGGAGCAGGAGCCCTGGGCTGGACATGGCTGGCCCTCTGCCTGAGTCTGGTGCAGTGCTTCAGCCGTGGGGCGGCCCGCCCCCACGTACCCTCCTCCAGCCCCTTCCTCCTTGCCCCTCCCCTGCAACGCTGCAGACGAGTGGCAGGCAGGGCTGACCCAGCAGGCTGGGCTGGCCTGGCAGAGGTGTCTGGGAGGGGCAGCTGCAGGGGTCTGATTGCCAGGGGGTGGGGGATGGGGCAGTGGGGAGCAGGCCAGCCCTGGAATGGAGCCAGCTAGAGCTGTAACTTCCCACCCTTTCCTTCTCAGTCCTGATTCCCCAGGCTTGTGGTCTACATTTTGGATCCCCCAATTGAACTTATACTCTGGAAATCAAAAAGCACTGAAACGCAAAGGATTTTTTTTTTTTTTAGTGTTTATTTTATTTGTGAGAGTGAGAGACAGAGCGTGGGGGGGGGGGGGGGGGGGGGGGGGGGGGGGGGGGAGATAAGAATCTGAAACAGGCTCCAGGCTCCAAGCTGTCAGCAGTCAGCACAGAGCCTGACATGGGGCTCAAACGCACCAACATGGAGATCATGACCTGAGCTGAAGTTGGATGCTTAACCGACTCAGCCACCCAGGTACCCCATTTTTTTTCTTTTTTAAAATAAATTTGGAATAAGCTTGTTTGACTGCACATCTGCCAGAAGAGACAGAAGACTCCTTAGCGCAGTGCCTGCCTGCCTGGCCACTAGAAACAGAATATGAGCTGCAAAGACAGAGCACATGGGTACTGAAAAAATTTCCTAGATAATCACATTTAAAGAAAAATAGAGGGAGTGCCTGGGTGGTTCAGTCGGTAAAGCGTCAGACTTCCACTCACGTCCAGATCTCATGGTTTGTGAGTTCAAGCTCCGTGTCGGGCTCTGTGCTGACTGCTGACAGCTTGGAGCCTGGAGCCTGCTTCAGATTCTGTCTCCCTCCCTCTCTCTCTGCCCCTCCCATGCTCATGCTCTGTCTATCTCTGCCTGTCAATAATAAATAAACGTTAAAAAATTAAAAAAAAAAAAAGAGAGAATGTGTACCTGGGTGGCTCAGCCAGCTGAGCGTCAGACTCTTGGTTTTGGCTCAGGTCATGGTTCATGAGTTTGAGCCCCAAGTCAGGCTCTGCATTGACAGCGTGGAGCCTGCTTGGGATTCTCTGTCTCCCTCTCTCTCTGCCCCGCCCTCATGCTCTCTCTCTCAAGATTAATAAATAAACTTAAAAAAAAAAAAGGTAAAGAAAAGCAGGTGAAATGAATTTTAATGATCTATTTAATTTGAGCCAATGGATCCAAAACATCATTTCAACTTATAATCAATATAAACATGATCAACCTTGTAACATTTTTAAAAATATCAGTTTTCTCAAATTAAGTCTTTGAAATCTGGCATTTTATACTCGAAGCACATTTCAACTCAGGCTAGCTTCATTTCAAGAGCCAAGTAATCACATATGGCTTCTGTATTGGACAGTGAAGACCCTCAGCCCTTATTAGCTCATTCAGTGTGAAAGCACATCTGTTTTCCTGTGGGAATTTTAATGTTCATTTACTAGGTGCTATCCTGAACTTTGCTGGATGGTTACGTGATGTGCACCATAATAATGTTAAAGTCCAAAAAATTCTGAAGTTAGAAACATATCTGGCCCCAAGGGCTGCAGTTAACAGATTACAGATCTGTAAAAATAATAAAAATACCATCACCAAAATGTGCATCTTGATGGTCTCCGTGGGCTTGCTGTAGGCCAACCATTTAATTTCACTCTTGTCCTTCCTTCCCCCACCCCTGCCAGCCTTTTTATACATTTTTTCCTGAACATTTAGAAACGACAGCTTTATTGAGATATAATTCACGGGGCGCCTGGGTGGCGCAGTCGGTTAAGCGTCCGACTTCAGCCAGGTCACGATCTCGCGGTCTGTGAGTTCGAGCCCCACGTCAGGCTCTGGGCTGATGGCTCGGAGCCTGGAGCCTGTTTCCGATTCTGTGTCTCCCTCTCTCTCTGCCCCTCCCCCGTTCATGCTCTGTCTCTCTCTGTCCCAAAAATAAATAAAAAACGTTGAAAAAAAAAAAATTAAAAAAAAAAAAGAAGAGATATAATTCACATACCATAAAATTCGCCCTTTTAAAGTGTACAATTCAGCAGTGTCTTTTAAAGTATATTCACAAGGTTGCTCAACCACTGTCTGATTCTGTCTGATTCTGAAATATTTTCCTTCCTCCCCCTCCCCCAAAGAAACCTGTAACCATTAGTGGTCACTTCCCATTGCCCACCACCCCCGCCCCAGCCTCCTCAACTCTCCAGCCCCTGGCAACCACTAATCTACTTTCCATTTCTATGGATTTGCTTATTCTGGAAATTTCATAGAAATGGAGAGTTATTCAATATATGATGTTTTGTGTCTGACTGCCTTCATTCAGCATAACGTTTTCAAGGTTCATCTATGTGGTGGCATGAATCAGGACATCATTCCTTTTTATGGCTGAATAACATTCCCTTCCGTGTCTAGATCACATTATGTCCTATTCATTCATAAGTGATGGACATTTGAGTTATTTCCACCTTTGTGCTATTGTGAATAAACATTCATTTACAAGTTTTTGTTCCAAAACCTGTCTTCAATTTTCTTGGGCACATACTTAGGATGCAGTTGCTGGGTCCTGTGGTAACTCTATGCTTAATTTATTGAGGAACCACCAAAGGATTTTCCACAGGGGTCGCATCATTTTATATTCCTACCAGTGATGATGTATGAGAGTTCCTCATGCATATGTTTTTGTGTGGTAACCCCATGATACTGCAGTTATACTGTATATTTTTGTGTGTACTGTATCTATATTGTGCCTTATACATAAAAAGAGCTAGATTCCCACCCCCCCCGACACACACACAACTATTTTTATTCTTTTGGGTGTACCATTGAGAATGAATGTTCCAGGTAAGACTTGTCACTATCACCACTTTAGTTAATCCTTAAAACAACCCTGAAGTGGGTACTTTTCCTATTCCCTTTTATAACTTAAAATCTGAGGCTCTAGGGGACGGGGTAAGTGACTTCTTGTGACATATTGACTCACAGCTAGTATGAGGTGTGCAGGAATTCCGATCTTTGAATCCACAGCTTAACCATGAGGTGATCCTGCTAGGGTTCAACCTCCCATCTCTGGAAGGGGAAACAATCCCCTCCTGACCTCTGGAAGGACTGAATTTTCCATGTGATGTATGCCAAGTGGGCAAGGAGAACAAGCCAGGGCTGGCTGAGCTCCAAAGCACCCCAAGCTGGTGATGCATCTTGTCCCTTTCTCCCTAGAGAAACAATCCTCACTCGTTTTCCAACTGGGAATTCAGCTTCCAGAATGTGACATTTACTCTTGGTTTGTCATACCCATGGAACCTGGTCCTTATCCTCATAGATCATCAGAACAGGAGGGGCTGAGCTGAGAAGTCCCCTCCTTTAATTATAGGTCAGAAAAGCCAACTGACTGAGAGTGGCTTATTTCAGATCATGGAACCCATGAAGCTGAGGTCTCAGACCCCAGCCCCATCTCACCACAAAAGGGTGGAGAGAGTGGGCAGGGAATGTGCTCCAGCCTCCCAGGCCCTACACCTGCATCTGAGGGATTAAGGAGGCTGCCCTCAGTGTCTATTTGCTTCTCTCTCCCATCTGTACATATGTACTCATCTTTCCTTTCCCTCTTTAGCTAAAATTTCAAGCCCTGCCTCTGTCACATACTGACTAATGGTGTGACCTTTAATGTCCTTATCCATAAAAAAGGAGTCACAAGACATGGTGGGAAGCATATGCCAAGTCTTGACCTGGGCTCTAGGGACTCGGGAAACACATCTGCAAGGTGCTGCCTGTCTAGGCTCTTATTGAAGGAGGAGAAGCTGTTTTGTTTCCTTGTCCAATGCATGAGTGCGTTAGACAGCTGGCGGGCAGGTGGTGTTCTGCAGGTTCTAGGGCAGCTCCCACCCAGGGCAGTGAGGGTGGCTTCACCACCATGCTGTCGATGTTTCTTAGCAAGGGGACCCATTTCAAAGTGAAAAGGCTATCACGTGGACACACACTGAACTCTTCAGTGTGACTATTTTCGAAGGTAAAATGAAAAGGTCAGTGGCAAAATTTCCCTTCTTACGACATAGACTTAAAATCATATTTTTTACTTCCTTCTCTGTCCTTTTCCTTTACATTTTAAGTGTTTCATTCAAGTACAACATAACATCCTGAAAAATGAACAAGTTTGTTGCTTGATGAATTGTGTCAAAAGGATCACCCCCACCTTATCAGCACCCAGGTCAGTAGAGAGAACCCACCAGCTTCACATTGGCTCCCTCCCACTCACTCCCCGACCCTCGAAGTCAGGTCACTCTCCTGACTTCTAACAGTTAAAGTGTGGTTTTGATTATATATATGTGGAACCAGCCAGTGTATACTCTGGCATTTGGCCTCTTTTCTTAACGTTATGCTGATGAGAGTCATACAAATTGTTGCTTCACTGTATTTTGAAGTTATCTTAGAATTTTGAAAAAAATTGTTCCTAGATCCTTACATGGAAGAAGCTTTACCTTAATATCACTAATTTTTGGCCCCCAGAGGCTCCTGGGAGGTGGAGGCCTCTGGGAGGTGGGCCGCCACTTAGGGAACCACTTCCCCACCTTCCTTCTCTCCGCCCACTTCGGAGGCTGGGTCTTTGCGCGTTGAGCACCCGGCCCACAGAGGGCCGTCACGTGACTGCCATCCGGCTCGGCCAAGATGGCGGCCTCCTGCGTGGCCGTGCTGGTGATGGCCGCATCCCTGCTGCTGCTGCTGCTGGTCCTGTGGAAGCGCTGGCGGCGGGGGCGAGCGGATTGGCACGTGATCATTGTGGTGCTGGGCGACGTGGGCCGCAGCCCCCGCATGCAGTACCACGCACTGTCGTTTGTCAAGAGCGGCTTCTCCGTGACCCTTATGGGCTTCTGCAGTGAGTGCTCGGGGTCTGGGAGGGAGGCTGAGCCCTCAGCCTTTGACCCGCGGCTTTGACCTGCCCAGGGGGGCCGGGACGGGGACGTCCCTTTTCTCCCTCCTCTCTCGGACAGCTCTCCGAGATTGGGTTTATCTAGTTCTGGCCAGGTTTCTGCTCAGCTTCTGCTGGGTGGGTCTCTAGGAACAGCTGGCGTTAATGGAGTGCCTGCCGTATGCCAAGAGTGTGCTAAATTAAGTGAACTCATCATCATATAGTCTCACTTAATCCTCCTAGTGAGTGGAAAGACGGACTGGAACCTAGTGTGTGTGTGACTCCGGGGCCAGTGCTGGTAACCATAGCTCCTTGTGGCTACTTTTGTCAGGCTGTGTCTCACGGGACAACTTGTCTCCTCTCCATCCCACACCCTTGGTGCAGAGCTGTGCAGGCAGGAGAGGTTTCATTGTGCTGCATTTCCACCTTTTACTCTCAGTGTGCAAAAGCAGGGGTGTCTGCTCCTTCATCCTCCTTCAGGATGACATCCTGAAGATTCTGCTGTGGGAGGGTGCAGGAGTGGGGTGAGACTTCCTAGGGGTCTCCCTATGGTGGGATAAATCCACCATTCAGGGACTCTAGATTATTTTGAGTGCCTACTATGTGCCAGACATTGTGTTAAGTAAATAAAGGTGGACACCATTGAGGCCCTCCCTCTCTGGGGGAGACTCTGGACAAGAAGTGTCCTCATGCTCTGTTCTGGCTATGGAGGAACAGAGAGAAGTCTTATTTTCCAAAAACACTCTTCACTATTCAGCCTGAGCTGGGGGATCATCTGACTTTATATTGCCCTGTCTAGTGCATTGAAGGGGACATTCTTTTCAGACTCCAGACCCTATGATGAGCTCTTGCAGAACAACAGAATTCAGATTGTGAGTTTGACAGAACTTCCGAAACTTGCAGGTAGGATGCTGTCAACTCCAGATTCCTTTGAATCTGTGTGTGTGGGTGGGTGAGGGGAGGACCCGCACATTGCCAAGAATTCCTTTTGGAGTAACGGGTGTTTTTTGACTTGCAGTTGGGCCCCACATTTTTCAGTATGGAGTCAAAGTTGTTTTTCAGTCAGTGTACCTGTTGTGGAAGTTGATGTGCAGGGAGCCAGCAGCCTACATCTTTCTCCAGGTAAATGTCAGTCTCTTCTTGCTCTCTCGGAACCATTGTTAAGTTTCCTTTACTGCCCAGCCTTTTATTTTATTTATTTATTAAAAAATTTTTTTTTAATGTCTCTTTATTTTGAGAGAGAGACAAAGTGTGAGTTGAGGAGGGGCAGAGAGAATCTGAAGCAGGCTCCAGGCTCCGAGCTGTCAGCACAGAGGCTGACCCGGGGCTTGAACTCACAAACTGTGAGATCATGACCTGAGCTGAAGTCGGACACTTAACCAACTGAGCCACCCAGGCACCCCTTCCTTTATGACTTTTATACTTCTTTTTTGGTGAGAAGAGAGTCTTATTAATTATCAGGAGGTTTGTAAAGATAAATTGACTCTTTGTTATGTATGTTGCAACTATTCACTCAGTTTATTATTGTTGACCATGGTATGGGTTTCCTTCTCTTCATTTAAGTGTCTCTTTCCCAGAACCCCCCGGGCCTGCCTGCCATTGCTGTGTGCTGGCTTGTGGGCTGCCTTTGTGCAAGCAAGCTCGTCATTGACTGGCACAACTACGGCTACACCATTATGGGTTTGGTGCATGGTTCCAGCCACCCGCTTGTTCTGCTGGCCAAGTGGTAAGGGTCTTGGAAGAGGGTGCAGACACCTTCCCTGAACCTTGGTAGGAAGAAGGGCCAGTGCAGAGACCTGGTGAAGCTGTCCCCTATGTGCTCTTTGTGGGTGAGGGCAAGGCTGGGGAATTAGGCTGACTTGGGTTACAAGTGACAGAAATAGCCTAAGGCAAGGAGGGCATTTGTTGGTCCCTAAAACTGCAAAGTCCAGAGACGTGGCTGACTTTAAACTCAAAATGGCATTATCAGGATCCCCTCTCATTTCTCTCTCCACACTCCGTCCTGGAGGTGTTTCTTAGGTGCTGGGAGCTCTCCCGGCACTCAAACCCCCACTGACAGGCTCAGTGGAGACAGGGACCCTTTCTGATTGGCTTGTGATCCTCTGCCAGGCTCTGACACCCCACTGAGGTAGGGGGGCTGCAGTAACCCGATGTCTCAGGCTTAGGGGAAATGCTCTTCTGTGAGACCTGGGGTCCCAGGTGAACCCAGACCAGATGCCCAAATAAAAACCGAGGCTGCTGTTAGACAATCGGACTCAGGCAACAGCCTGCTGCAGTCAGTGAGACAGGGAGAGGGAAGAAGGGCTTGTGGGAGCAGGTTGGACATGGAGCAGGAAGAGTCATGTTCTCAGCCTGAGTGGGTGACATCTGCCGCCTCTCCCTGAGGGACATTCACTGAGGGTGGTAACAGCTGCCGCAGCAAACGATCAGTGCGTACATGCTGCATGTCAGGCTTCAGGCCAAGCCTTTTATCCTGTTCAGTCTACACTACCCCTGGTGAGAATGTCCTGTGGTTACTCTCCATTTACAAACCAGGAAACCAAGGTCGAGCGCCATTTTGCTATTTGCCACACAGCTAATATTGTTGCATGAGGATCAAAATTCAGTCCCAGGCTGTCCAGCTCTCTCGCCTTCTCTGCATCCTGAGTGAGGAGCCAGCTGTGATAAACCAGTGGCAGTGAACAACCTTGTGTGCTCCTTCCCTTTCTGGTTCTCTTTCAGTTCTGCCCTCAGATCAGGGCTCAAGTCTCAGGTGGGAGTTAATCTGTCAGTAAGGCCTCTCTAACATTTTTAAAACCATCCCTTGGTAACGCACAAGCCTCAGCCCCACAGCCTTTGCAGCAAGAGCACAGTGTGGCTAAGATTAATAACGAGGCCTTTACTATATTTCTTTCTCTTGTGGCAAGAGTGACTAGATTTTCCCTTCTTTAGACATAAGGTTTCTAACCGTATTTAAGCTGAAAAGCGATATGACTTAAAGAAAGGGGTAAAGGAAATAATAGTACAGATGGAACTCAGCACAAACTCTGGGAAAGTGCCTCACCAGCAACCCGATTTGGGAGACCCCAGCTCTGTGTTCTTCTGCATCAGAAGGTGTCAAGTCATGTGGAGGTGGTGGTGGTGGTGGTGGTGGGGCCCAAGGCCCAAGGCCCAAGGCTCTGGGCTGACAGTGATACGTCTTTTCAGGTACGAGAAGCTCTGCGGGCGCCTGTCACACCTGAACTTGTGTGTGACCAACTCGATGCGGGAAGATCTGGCACAGAACTGGGGCATCAAGTAGGTGCCTGGGGAGGCGAGGGGTCCCAGCTGCAATGCCTGCTATGTCCTATTGGCAGGGTGTCTAGAAATCCTTAAGGGTCTGGGAGAGGGTTCCTCGTTTGGGAAGCCGAGGGAGCAGGAAGAGGCCAGATGGCCCATGCACTTTTGGTCTTAGAACATGTCTCTGTGCTTCCCCAAGCAGGTCTTGTCCTTGTCTGAGACTTGGATCTTCTGAGTGCTCTTATTTTCTGGATCCTCTTGGGTCATGTATTCCGTAGGCTTTTCTCTGGCTCTCTTTAGAGCCCTGAACGATCTCATTGCAGAGCTGTGACCGTCTATGACAAGCCAGCATCTTTCTTTAAAGAGACGCCCTTGGGCCTGCAACACCGGCTCTTTATGAAGCTGAGCTGCACCTACTCTGCATTCAAGGCCTGGTAGGTCTCCCATCCCCAGTCTTTATCTTCCTTCTCTTGTGTTTGCAACTGTCTGGCCTCTCCCCCATGTCCTTGCTGCCCCATGTCCCCTGTCTGCTTACTGCTAGCCTGGCCTCTCTCATCTTCTGGCTGCAGACCTGGGAATCCACTAATCCAGGGGTTGGCAAACTATGACCACAGGCCTGCCACCTGTCTTGGTAAATAAAGCTTCATTACAGTGCAGCACATGCATCCGTTTTTGCATTGTCCCTGCTTGCTTTTGCACTGCAACAACAGAGAGTTTTGCAACAGAGGATGGATGATGGTTTTGACATGGTCACATCCTGACCTTTGGGAACCTGTGGGCTTCACTCTGGTAGGAGATGGCTGTCCTGGGGCCCGAGGGCCTGCTTGACACCATCTCACGGGATCTGTTTCTGTTCCCTCAGCTCAGAACCCCTGGACCCAGACACAGAGAGGTCGGCTTTCACAGAGCGGGATCCTCAGAGTGGGGTGGTGACACATCTTCGTGAGCGGCCGGCCCTGTTGGTCAGCAGCACGAGCTGGACAGGTCTCAGGACCCTTCTGGACCCTTGGGGCTTGTATGAGCACCTGGCTAAGCCTGCATTATCCTTGCCCTTGCCAGGCCTGTGCCCCACATGTATTTAAGGACATTGGGCCCTGATGAGAAAGGGGAGGTATTGAGTTGGGAGGGAGCATCTAGAAACCAGCCATGACATTTAGGTCTCTTTTCTTACAGAAGATGAAGACTTCTCCATCTTGCTGGCAGCATTAGAAAGTAGGTGTGTGGCTTTGATCAGGAGCTGGGCTTGTCGGCTCTTGAGCTGTGAGGTGCTCACCTGGCCTTGCATGGTGTCTTTGGCAGCATGTTCCTGCCCCCAGGGCCACTGGGTAGGCCAGCCTAAGAACAGGGTGGTGGAGATGGTGGCTCTGATCCCCATTTGGGTTATTGAGTGACCAGACCCTAGGTCTGAAGTGCCACCTCTGGGAAACTGATCTTGTGGTTGGGAGAGGCATCCCCCCAGTGCTCCCCCAACTGCTCCTCACCTGACAAGATAATCCTGGTTATCATTTATTTTTTTATACACAGAGTTTGAACAGCTGATCCTGGATGGAGAGAGCCTTCCTTCTCTGGTCTGTGTGATAACAGGTATTGCCAAGGATCTTCCATGTTCCCATATTAAAGGGGGGCAGTGGAGGGGGATGAAGGCATCTCTCTTTATTGTGTGCGTTCCCCATGCCAGGCATGTGATGTTGGTTGTGTTGTTAATTCTGACCACAGTTTTGTGATACAGGATTTTCTATACCAGCTTGACAGAGAAGGAAACTGAGGCTCAGAGGGGCCTGACAGCAGGGCATGGTTTCTAGTTGAATCTTGGATAGCATGGCCTCAGAGGTGCTGAGCTTTCCACTCTTGCAGCAATTTCCAGGCATCTTTTTTTTTTTTTTTTTTTAAATGAAAGAATCCACATTAAACTAAAGAGTTCAATGTAAAATTGCTTCCAGAGTAGCCCAGGATGGGAGAGAGAAGCAGAGAGCTGTGGTTGAAGCAGGGTCCTGGGCCTGCTGCCCCAACTTGCATACTCCCCTCTTCCTGGCCCCAGAGCTTCCAGGGGTGGCTAGGAGCCCACTGCACACACCATGCCACCTGGGGCATCAAGCAAGACACAGGCCTGTCTGGGTGAGAAGTTGTATCCAGCTGGCACTCTGGTGCCTCGCCAGAGTTTATCTTGGCCACCTTCCCAGCCTGAGACCCACTGATGCAGGTTGCTGGAGGAAGGGCCGTGGCCTCACTGGTCAAGGTGCATACCCCTGAGGGGTCTGGAAGGGGCCACATGGGGACCTGATCACAGCTGTAGAATGTGGGCCTTCTCCTGACACCTGTTCAGGGGTTCTGAGTCCCAAGGCCATGGGATGGAGCCAGAGATGGGCCCAGTGCAGTGACTCAGATTTTCTCTGCAAGGCAAAGGGCCTCTGAAGGAGTATTACAGAGGCCTCATCGGCCAGAAGCATTTCCAGCACATCCAAGTCTGTACTCCGTGGCTGGAGGCTGAGGACTACCCCCTGCTTCTAGGTAAGGACATTCAGTTGGGGGGCTGCAGGGAGAGAGCTGAGGGTTAAACAGGAGTATCTTATGGTACGGGGGACAGAGTTTTCCTGAAAAGGGCCAGATAGTAAGTGTTTTATTTGCCTCTGTTGTATATTCTTTGTTTTTATAACCCTATACAAATTAAAAGTCATTTTTAGACCAAGGGCCATACACACACAGGCCTGAGGCTGGATTGGGTCCTGCTCAAGGGCCACGTGGGGCAGGGGGATGCCATGTGCCAGGAACTTGTTGGAGGAGCTTTTGGCTGTACTTGGGGAAGATCCAGGCTGTTTCCTGGTGTGCCGGCTCCTCCCGCCTTTGGGGCCTGGACCTCTTCTCCACGGATCTGAGAGGGTTCTGTCCTCTTAGTCTCCAAGGCCTCCATTTAGTCTTGCTTTTCCATCTGGGCAGAAGGGCTGGTCCTGGGCTTGGGTTGGGGTCCACGTTCCCCAGGTCTGGGAGGGCAGTGGCTTGGGAGGTGTAGAAATAATGTGTTAAATAGCATTGACTCCCCTATGTTTCCCTGGCTTCCTCTGTCTTCCTTTCTCTGGGAGGGGCGTGCTGGCCTAGTGCTGATGTATCTCCAAGGCCTCATCTTCCCGCAGCCAGTGAGCAGTCTCCAGCGGAAAGCCTTTGGTTGGCAGGAGTTTTCTAGCCAGTGTTTAGTGGTGTCAGGTTGTTTATTTGGCTTTATTTTCATAGAGACAGCTGGTTTTCTGTTACTTTTTTTCCCCCCCTCCTTACTGTGATAAAACATACAGTAAAAATTGGCTATTTTAATGATTTTCCCATTTTAAAGTATATGTACAACTTGGTGACATTAATTATGTTCAGTGTTGTACAATCATCGCCCTATTTCCGAACCGTTTTCATCATCCCAAGCGGAAACTCTGAACCCCTTAAGCAGTAATTGCTACAGGTTCTTTTTAAAGAAATTGTGGTTAAGTAGACAAAGGGGGTCTGACTAAAGAAAACTACTCGTGACAGGCAGGTAGTTTTCAAACAGGGCCGAGTGGCTGGGAGTGGCAGGTGGGGAGGTCTGCTGTGTACTTGGCCTTCTCCAGCCTGTGGCATTGTTACCCACGTTCCATTCCCCACTTGGGGTGTCGATCCACAGTCCTTTCAGGGTTTGTGTTCCACGGGTGCATGGGTGGCGCTCTGACCACTCCCTTTGCCCCCACCTTGCAGGGTCGGCAGACCTGGGTGTGTGCTTGCACAAATCCTCCAGCGGCCTGGACCTGCCCATGAAGGTGGTGGACATGTTTGGGTGCTGTCTGCCCGTGTGTGCCGTGAACTTCCAGTGGTAGGAGCAGAAACTGAATCTTCCCGGGGTTCGGTTCTCAAATCAGCTGTGGGGGTGGAGGGGGGGTGTTGCCAGTGAGGTCAAAATTGTTCAAGGAATTGCCCCGGAAGATTGTGCAGTATCTCCAGGTGGTCCTCTGGGGGGAGGGCCCTTGGGGTTTCTGTGGGCGGGCTGCACCCTACTGAAGGGGTGGGCTTCCACGGAGAGCTGATGTGCGACAGAAAACATGTGTCTTCTCTACTTAGGGGGCCTTTGCTCATGGATAGACGGGTGGCTGGTATTGACCGCACAGTTGACCTGGGTTTATTTCTCTCTTTCTGAGCTCATACAGTTGAATTGGAATCTGTTAAATGAGTGTAATTCTCTGTCACCACTTTTCCTGGTGAAGATGGGTGTTTGGAGAGGGCGGTGTTACAAGAGGTTCAGTACAAGAGAAATAGTAGCTCCACCACCAGCTCAGGAGCCAGCCTCTGAATGGGAAATAGCCTCTGTTAGACCCTGAGCTCTGGGCACATTGGCATCAACTCCCTGGTGACCCAGCAAAGTCATCCTTAATATGCCAAGTCTACCTCCAGTGGGGTTGCCTTTCACCTTGTTTCTCTGCTGTGCAATTAAGAAAAACATGGAGAACTCGCTGAGCACATAGTCACTGAAAAGAGCATATAGCAGAAAAGGTCAAATGTGTGTTCACTGTACCTCCTCTTTGGAATCATTTTGGATTTTTAATGTGTATCCCTGCAGGCCTTTTTTCTATTCAGACGCTAAATCTGAGACTCACTGAAAGCAGACTGTTCTGACCCCTGCCTGGCCTGTGGGAGGGGTGGTGTGGGAGGCCGGGTGGGCACCGCAGGGTTCGGGTTTCTCTAGGCACCTCTTGGTTCTGTGATTCCCTCTGCAGCTTACACGAGCTTGTGAAACATGACGAAAATGGCCTGGTCTTCGAGGGCCCTGAGGAGCTGGTGGCTCAGCTGCAGGTAATCACGTCTGCCCCCATGCCAGGGCACCGACCCATGCCCCCCGATTCTTTGCTCCTGTGGCCGGCCAGGCTGGATCCGAGAGCTAGCCGGGAGCAGTGGTCTCAGAGGCTGGGCCTCAGTGGGCTCGGGGGTCTGGACATGCTCTGACTGCCCTCTGGGTTTGTGGAGCTTACACCACACAGGTGATGCCAGAGCTGGTAGACCGTGTGCTCTATCTAGGGAGCGACTGGTTCTGAGTAGGAGGGATGCGTGAAGGGGGCTTCCCAAACTTTCCCTGAGGGTGGGTGGGAGTCTTCAAAGGGCACTTACTACAAAAGTAATACATCATCGTTCTTGGCAGTTGAGACCAGGGGCAGCAAACTTTCTGGGAAGGCCCAGATAGGAAAAGTTTTAGGCTTTGCCATAGTCTCTGCTATAACATGAAACCAGCCACGGACAGCCTGTGAATGAAGGGGTGTGGCTGTGTTCCAATAAAACTGTACTTACAAAGACAGCTGGGGGCCGAATTTGGTCCACTGGCTTAGTTTGCAGACTCCTGATAGAGTTTAGCAAAGCTGGAAGACTGCCTAGTTCCAGCATGTGGGCTGGACGGTGCTGGGCAGAGGCTGAGGGTGGGTGCTCTTGGTGGACAGAACATTGCTGGAGTGGCCTGTGGCTGAGCAGGGCACAGTGGGTGGAAAATGCTGCAGCCTGGCTGCACTGTTAAGTAGGAGCAGAGAAGGGGAAGGAGCACGGGCCAGGGTGTGAGGGTTTTCTTGTGCCCCATGAGGAGGGGGCTTGCTGGGCCGGGGATATTCCGGGTCAGAGCTGTGTTTTGAGAACATTTAATTAGCCAAGTCTTCCATGGAGGCTGGGTCAGAGCAGGAGGCTTGCTGGGGGCTCCAGGACACTGACAGTGGTTCTTGAAGTGCAGTGACAGAGGGTTTCAATAGTATCACTGGCCTGGCTGCCTGTGATTAGAGTGGGACCAGAATCCAGGCTGCTGGGAAGGAGGAGGGACAGCTCTCTGGTGGGACCTGGGGGTGGGAAGCAGTGATGAGGTAAGTTCTGGTCTTTATTTTTCTTCTAGATGCTTTTCTCAGCGTTTCCTGATCCTACTGGCAAACTAAGCCAGTTCCGGCAGAACCTCCGGGAATCAGAGCAGCTTCGTTGGGATGAGAGCTGGAAGCAGACCGTGCTCCCTTTGGTTATGGACACATGACCCTTTGGGCCAAATATTGAGAGCTCCTGAGCGACGCCCAATTCCTTTTAGCCTCTTCTAGCCTATCTGGCCTTGACAAACGCTTTAGAGCAGCACCTCCCAGTGGATAGCAGCTGGAATGACGGCTGTGGAATGAAATGTTTTGCTGACCCAGTTTGTGGCCCAAGAAACTGGTTAACCCTGGTTTCCTCCCTCGAGGCTCTCAATCACTCCTCCTCCTGATCTGAGTCTTTCTTTCCCCCCAGTATTATTACTTTCCTGTTATTTGCACGTGGTATCGTCAACCTCTCTTAGGCCTGTTACGGTGTCTGCCTTTCCCAGCATCTGCCCTGTTGTGTCCCTAGTATTGTCTTTCCTGCCTTGAGGACAGGCACTGCAGTCTGCTGCCTTGTAAGAGTTTAATAAGACATGCCACATGTACAACAGGCTTAGCTTCGTGATGGACGTGGGTCCAGGCACCGGTGGGGGGAAACATACTTGATCTGTGTTTTTATTTGCCCAAATGAAATGCTTGTTTCTGAGCCAAAAATTCATTTTTGATTTATGGAGGTTTGTTTACTTAAGAGCCAGAACTAGTGATAGAAAGGGGCACCCACTTGAATGTATTTTATTAGAACACAGTTTGTGGTTCCTGATTCTGAATTTAACATTCTTAAAAAAATTTTTTTCTTTAACGTTTATTTTTGAGAGAGAGACACACAGAACGGGAGCAGGGAAGGAGCAGAGAGAGGGAGACACAGAATTCCAAGTAGGTTCCAGGCTCTGAGCTGTTAGCACAGAGCCTGATGTGGGGCTCGAACTCACAAACTGTGAGATCATGACCTGAGCCGAAGTCGGACGCTCAACGGACTGAGCCACCCAGGCGCTCCTTGAATTTAACATTCTTCAAGCATTGAAGTCCAGTGGAAATTTTACCAGCTTTCCCACATAAAAATTCTTTCCAGGATGGTGATTTAATTTTAATGGTAATCTTTAAAACCATTTGTAAACCTACAGAGTTAGTTTCAGAATTGCCATCTCTGAGTGCTCTTCATAGGGAAACAGCTTCTGGTCGTGATGAGGCACTGCTTCCCATGGGATCCCAGCAATGCCTGGAAACAGAATATGTGTCTCAGGAAGGTGGGGTTTGGGGACACGACCCTACCCGATATAGGTTAGGGCTGCAGGACAGGCCTAGGGGTTATATACAAACCACAGACTTCCAGGCCCCAACCAGACACCTAGAGTCATTTCAGGGATGGACCAAGAACTGAGTTTTTAAATGGCTCACAGCAGCCAGGTTTGTTGCCCCTGCCTTCTGGGCCATGTGCATCCCTGGAAGGTCACAGACCTGTCTGGGTTTCTTGCCCACTCAGCCTGGTGCCTCTTCGCACAGGCTAGATGTGCATCAGAAGGGGTTCATCTCTTCATAAGCACAGAAGCCCTTGGCAAAGATCATTTTGTCATCAGGTTTTTACAAATGAAAATAATTATTTATAAAAATGAAATCTTAGACATAGAAGTACAGAAGTGTCAGGGCACCTGGCTGGCTCAGTCGGTGGAGCATGCGACTCTTGATCTTGGGGCCGTGAGTTCAAGCCCCATGTTGGACCTAGTGGTTATTTACAAAAAGTGTGTGTGTGTGTTTGTGTGTGTGTGTGTGTGTGTGTGTTTATCTATAATCCTGCCACCAAGTGTAACTACTGTTACTTGGTGCGTGTTTTTCAGATTGTCCCCTAGATGCATATTAACACAAACATGATTATTTTTAAAAATACAAATGGGCTTATACATATATGGTGTTTGGTACTTTGCTTTCTTCCCTTAAACTACAGTGTAGATAATTTTCACATAGTGTCTGAAGAAGGACTTCATTCTTTTTCAAGGTTACATGCACTGTCTGGGGCATGAGCACATGTGGTGGGCGTTTGGGTCGTCTCTGTGTCTGCTGTGACAGCAGAGGCTGCTGTCGGTGGGGCTGTGCCTGGGGGCGTGGATCAGGGCAAACCCAGTCCTGCACTGCTGCCCGGTCATGTGTGGAAAGTCCTGGCTGGGCCTGGCGCGTGTCGGGGATTGCAGGGCAGTGGTCGGTGGTTGTGGGGTGGAGAATGGAGAGCCAGAGTCGGCTGCCTGACTCCACCCTGGAGCTTGGGGAAACAGCTCCCCTGCACCCCAAAGTTTCCATGGGTGAGAGCAGAGGATGGCAGCACACCCCTCCCTCCTGACAGGTCAGGTCTGAGGACAGTGCCTGGGTGCAGCAGTGCTCGTTCAGGGTGTAAATGGCAGAGGCCTCCCTCCTCTTCTTCCATTTACTGGATGCTTACTGTAGTGACAGCAGCAGCTACCACGTTCCCAAGTGCTCCCTGCATGCCAGTCCCTGTGTCACCTCCCAGGGGGATGTTCCCACCATACTGATGAAGACAGGGATGTGAGTAGTGGCCCGGCTTCACCAGAGCAGGTGGTGGGATCTGCTCCAGAGCCTGACCTCACCGCTGTGTGGACAGAACTCCCCTACCCTGACACCCACTGGCATCCGCCATCCTCTCCATTTTACCAGGAAAGAGGCCTGCACGTCCTTGAAACCTGCTCTAGGGCTGCTAGTCTCTGACCTCTGGGACTGCTGCATAAGTTGCCTCCTTCCAGAGCACAGCTCCCCGGCCCTGCCTCCTCTGCAGACCACCCAGGGGGGTGGGCGTGGTGGGTGGATGGCCCAGCACATTGTGTGTTCTGGGGCTTTCTGGTTTGTTTCCAGGGCTTCATTCTTTTACTTTGCTTATTTCTGCCTCACCAGAGTCCCGTGTGGGGCCCAGGTGGCCTCTCAGAGATAGCAGCCCCTCCCAGGGCCCAGGGCTCACCCAGCTCGCTAGTGAACAGCTGGCATGTCTCTGGGTTGCGGACGGTGAAGGCAATGTAGGCGTCAGGAGCCTGCTGGTTTTTCAGGCAAGCAGAGAGCCTCTGCAGGACTCGGACCAGGGAGAGGACAGTTTCTGGGCAATATAGCACATCTGTAATGAAAAACCTCAGGTTACTGAAAGGGGCTTGGTCTAGGATTCAGTGCCCAGAAAGCTTGCCTGGTTGTGCTGACCTCAGCAGCAGGGTGGGAGCCTGGAAACCAGCAGTTTTTTTTAGACTCGCCCTATTGGATACAAAGAAGATGATGTGGGTGAAAAGGAAAACTCAGGAGAGAAAGAAAGTTGCTGAAAGACCATGCAACAAATGGAACATACCTAGGACCGACTGATGTTCCTTTTAAAAAAATCGGGCGCGTGGGCGGCTCAGTTGGTTGAGCGTCCAACTTCGGCTCAGGTCATGATCTTGTGGTTTGGGAGTCTGAGCCCTGTGTCCGGCTCTGTGCTGACAGCTCAGAGCCTGGAGCCTACTCCTGATTCTGTGTCTCCCCTCTCTTTGCCCCTCCCCCACTTGTGCTCTTGCTCTCTCTCTCTCTCTCAAAAATAAACATTAAAAAAAATCAATTCTTTGCCTGTGGTCTATTTAGAAGATGCTTAATGAAGCACACCTTGACTTTATCTCAAACCTTGCTGCTTTGTTAGCTGTATGGGGGTGGGGGTGGGGGACAAGCTCGCTCCCTGTTGGCATGCTTACATGGGAGGGTGCTGCTCAGGCTCTGTGTTCTGACCACTGTGGGTCTCTGAGTCGCAGCCCAGGACCAGAGGCACAGCACTGTCAGCTGGATAGTGACTGGGTGAGCTTGGTGGAGGACAAGGGGCCCGTTGGCCAAACACTCCTCTCAAGGACCCTGTCCAAAGACATGGGCATGGACCTGGGATACAGACATGCAGACATGTGACAACACAGCTATGCGCAGAGCAGACAGAAGCTCCCAGGGGTGGGGGGCACTCAGAGCTCTCTGCCTGACTCAGACACCACTGTGGCCTGACCCTAGGCCTGGCCCGGGGCTGGATGCCCATGACATGGTCCTGGGAGAATCACGCTGTCCTTCGCAGCCCTGAAAAGTCAGGGCTGCCATGGCTATGTCTTCCCCACATCTGAAGATGGGGTGATGGTACAAGTGGGGCTGGTGTTCAGCTGCTCTGGCCATTTCGTTTTGGTTCTAGAGATGGACATAATAATCTCTCTCCTCGGGTGCAGCCAGGCCAATAGGTCAGACTGGTTTGGTGCCCTGGGGCCTGTTCTTTCCATGTCAGGCTTTGCTGAGAAAAGCTGGGCTCATTTATCTGATGGGACCATTTGCACAGGAGTACATGTGGCCATTGTGTCAAATGGGAGGGCTGTGGCTTTATGGCCCCCAAGGGGCATGAGCTATGCTTTGATGTCACCCTGGAGGCCCACAATGGCCCTTCTAAAAATCTCATCACTCCTCTGCCCTGGCGGCACCCACTGTCCCCTTCCCAGAGCTGAGAGCTGGGTGGAGCCGCTCCAGTGGCCCGGGGATGGGGGGCAATACCTGCTGCGATGACGACATCTGGCTGGAAGGCAGCGAGCTGAGGGGCCGTCACGACGTCCCAGTCCAGCTGGGCCACCGTCACCCTGGGGCTCTCTGAGTCGCAGGTGTTGTGTTCTGGGTGCCTTGCAGGGTCAGTGACGTCTGCCTCTAATGAGAGGCCGTTGAGAAGGATGTTCCCTCGGAGCTGCTCAAGGACGCAGCTGTGACAGTCACTGAAGATGTATGCACTGGGACGGCATGTCTTGCAAATGGCCAGGCCCGTAAGGCCAGCTCCACTGCCGAGCTCTAAGACAGTCCTGGGTTGGGGGGAGAAGGGGGTCTGTGTCTGAGACCGTACTGGGGAAAACTTGCCCTGCTGCCCTGCCCCGCACCCTGAGGGCACCTGTGAGCAAAGGCTGCTGGGTTCTGCATGGCCCATTCTGCAAGGTAGAGTGCAGCATCCCATGTGACCAGGCCGGTGGTGCCATGGGAAATGATGGCTGTGCTCTCCGAGAGCGTGACTGAGTCTCCGGAAGGCTGAGCCAAGAGAGGGAGAGAGAATTAATCCAGCTACCAGGAGACAAGGAGCTGATTGTAAAAAGAAAAACATCACAACAGGTGGATGGCCACATAGACTATGGAACATCCTGCCTCAGAGCAATCACTGTCTGCGCCAACCTGGATGGGTCCAGAGGGCGTGATGCTGCACAACAGAAGGTCAATCTCAGAAGGCCACACATGGTGTGATTCCATTCACCTAACGTTCTCAAAAGGACAGGATTGTGGAAAGGGAGAACAGATCAGTGTCTGCCGGGGTGGGGGTGGGGGTGGTCCGAGGGCCACTACATAGGCGTGGTGTCTACATCAGTGTCCTGGTTGTGATGCTGCACAAGTTGGGTCACGTGTTTCCAATGGGGGAAAATGGAGAAAGGGCACCTCTCTGTACTACGTTTGCCATTTCTAGGAATCTATAATATTAACAACAAAAGAGTCACAACTCTTGGGCATCATTAGCTAGATGTGAAAAATTTTAGGGTGTGGGGCCTTCTCAATTTAGTGTGACATTTAGGGCTTGGGAATTCTCTGGCCTTTGAACTTTCCCATCGTCCCCAGAGCAGGTGGTTTGCTGGTAAGTGCTTCATGGAACATGCAGTTCTGAAACGTGTTCTTTAATATGGGGCTTTTGAGAATGGTGCTTCCAACATGCAGTCACCCAGGGGTGGTTTCTGGCTATCTCTGAGCTCAGAAAACTCACATAGGGGACTCAGGTCTCTGGGGTGTTGTGAGCATTCATTTGTTCATTCATTCATCCACACATTTTTCCTGAGCATCTACTATGGTGCTGAGGATTCAGATGTGACAAGATGAACTCGTTCCCTGTTCTTACAGAACTTACGTGCCAATAGGGGTTAAAACCATAATAAATGAAGTAATTTCACAGTTTTTCAGTGCTATGAAGAAAATAAAAAGGATTCCACAATAATAGAAGACTGGGGGTCTATTTCAGATAGTTTGGTCAGGGACAGCCTTTTTGAGGAGGCATCACGTGACTTGGGATGTGAGTAAAAAGGAAAAGGTGAGGCATGTGAGGTTCTGGGGGAGAGCATTCCAGGCATAGCGAGTGCAAAGGCCCTGAGGCAGCAGCGTTTCAGTTTCTGAATTCAAGGAAGACAAAGAATGCCAGGGGTCTGGAGTACAGGGAGAGCAGGAAGAACTAAATGAGAGAGAAAGGCTGGGGCGGGGCACGCAGGGCCTTGAAGGCCACGCATGGAATTAGGAATTGAGTCTGCATGCTAAGGAAAGGCACTGCCAGGTTTGGGTGGTCAAGTGACATACTCTGATTTACCTCTTAAATCTAGGGGAGCACTCTAAGGATTCTGGGAAGATGCTGCAGTGTAGTTCTGAACCTTCCTGAATCCCCACATAAGAGGAGACAGAGCAGCAAGATATGGACATCATTTAACAAAACTAGGTGACAAGGCATCTCTGTCAACCCCAAATGTCAATAAGTGGGGGGCAAACCACCAAGAGACACAAACTCATGTACTCCATGTGTGTGTGCAATGGGGTGTGCAACAGGCCTGTGGACAGAACCCCAGGAGCCAACAAGTGTTCGCTGGAAATGCAGGTGCCAGCTGCAAACCATGGCCCATGGAGGAGAGACCTTGCTGTTTCAGTCATCAGGGGTGTGAGGGACCTGGGGCAAGGCCTCATGGCAACTGGAAACACTCAGAAATGTGTGATGACAACAGAAAACATTTCAGACATCAAGGAACAGGAGAATGGAAACAAAACACACAAACAGATAAGCCCCTTCAAAAAATAGGAGGTGAAAGAAGTAAAATTTTAAATATCAAGAAGAAATTAAGGGGTGCCTGGGTGGCTCAGCCAGTTGAGTGTCTGACTTCAGCTTAGGCCGTAATCTCACGGTTTGTGAGTTTGAACCCTGCATTGGGCTCGCTGCTGTCGTTGCAGAGCCTGCTTGGGATCTTCTGTCCCCCTCTCTCTGCCACTCCCCTGCTCGTTCTCTCTCTCAAAAATAAACATTAAAAAAAAAAAAGAAAGTAAGAGATTGTTTGGGGTGAACTGTACCCTCCCCCCAAACTCATGTGTTGGGACTCCTAAACCCTAGGACCTCAGACTGTGATCTTATTTGAAGAGGGGGTAAATAAGAGATCTTATTTACAGAGAGACTCAAGTTAAGATGAGGTCATTAGGTGGGCCCTAACCCAATAGGACTGGTGTCTCTGTAAGAAGAGATCAGAACACATACAGGCATAGAGGGAAGATGATGTGAAGACGCAAGGAGATCGCAGCCGCTGGCAAACCAAACAGACCGGAAGCACATCCTTTCCTCTCTGCCCTCAGAAGGAACCAGCCAGGCCAATGCCCTGATCTTGGACTTCTGGCCTCTCCAACTGTGAGATGGTAAATTTCTGTTGTTTAAGGCATCCATTTTTAGGTACTTGTTACAGAAAATGAAGGCAAAGAACAAACTTTAAAAATTATAATTCAACAGGGGCGCCTGGGTGGCTCAGTCGGTTAAGCGTCCGACTTCAGCTCAGGTCATGATCCTGCGGTCTGTGAGTTCGAGCCCCACGTTGGGCTCTGTGCTGACAGCTCAGAGCCTGGAGCCTGTTTTGGATTCTGTGTCTCCCTCTTTCTCTCTCCTCCCCCGCTCATGCTTTGTCTCTCTCTTCTCAAAAATAAATAAATGTTAAAAAAATTATAATTCAACAAAAACATTCCTGAAAAAACAAAAAGATGTGAAACAAACACTGAAGGGGTACACAATGCATCTGAGATCACTCAACCAAAACAATCAGCTTCAAGATATATTCTACTAAAATTCTGGACTTTAAAGGGAAGAGTCCTTTGGCCATCCAGGAGTAAAGGGCGTGTGGCATAAACAGGAAAGACAATTATTACCAGGCTTTTCCACAGTAACACTTCATGCCTCAATAAAGATACAATTTTCAATGGATTGTATCTCTTCTGGGGATGGTAGGAAACTAATTCACCTTGTTGACAAGAAAGGAATCAAGCTAGTATCCTCCCTGTCCTCAGCGGGCCCTATCAGTGGGTAACCAAGCAGCAGATGATGGGAGATAGCTCATAAAATTTCTCCTACTAACGAATGAAAGAAAACAAAATGATAGAATTAGAAAACCACCCTTTTGTACCCTCCAAGAATCAAAGAATCTAAGCTTTGAGCATCCATAACCGCTATCATAACAGATATGATGTGCCTCCTAGAACCTCATGTTGTGTTCCTGCCAAAGGGATTAAGTGGATGCGAGTCTGAGCTGGCCTCTGAATCCAGCCAGCAATTAGAGGGAAACAGAGGATGGAAGAATGAGCTGAACAGCACCATGCATATGTGACCAAAGCTAACCCGTGGAAAGCTCTCTAAGCCTGTTCGACACAGGCAGGTCCAGAGAAGAAACAGCTACAGGGGGGCCTGCAGATGAAGAGACACTTGAAACCAAACCTAGTTAATGGGCAAGAAGACTAAATGCTGGTGTCTGGAGGTGCACATGGCGGGAGAAAACGAGAGTGACTACTCCAAAGGCATGGTGGCTACTTTTGCTGGAGGGGACAGGTCTGATGGAGGGCTTTTGGGCTCTGTCCCTTGACTGGAGTGGTGGTTACTGTGGTAGGTACTGTGCAACAATTTGGTAAGCTGTACATTTATTTTTTTTATTATTTATTTATTCATTTTATTTAAAACATTTAAAAAATGTTTATTTATATTTGAGTGGGGGTGGTGCAGAGAGAGGAAGACAGAATCTGAAGCAGCTCTGTCAGCAGAGAGCTCAACACAGGGCTTGAACTCATTAGCTGCGAGATCATGACCTGAACTGAAGAAGTCGGACGCCCACTGACTGAGCACCTACGTGCCCCTATTTTTTATTTAAAAAAAAATGTTTATTTCTTTTTGGGAGAGAGAGAGGCAGCGTTGAGCAGAGGAGGGACAGAGAGAAGGAGACACAGGATCTGAAGCAGGCTCTGTGCTAAGAGTGGAGAGTCCGAATGGGGCTTAAACCCATGGGCCGTGAGATCATGACCTGAGCCAATGTCAGACCTCAACTGACTGAGCCACCTAGGTGTCCGTGTACATTTATTTTGTGTGATTTCCCATATCTTTGTTTTACTTTATAATAAAAGGTCCAAAAACAAAAAACAAAAAACAAAAACAACCCAAGACTCGACTGTTCTGTGCAGAATGTATTTTTGTCGGCCAAGAAGCTGGAAGCCAGTCTGAGATCTGTGGCATTTGCCAGGCCCGTAAGGATGGTGGCAGTGGACAGCAGAGAGAGACTGCTGTCCTATTAACACCCATCCATCAAGTGTTTACTGAGGACTGAGCACCAGGTATGTGATAATGTATATTGTCTGATTTAACCCTCAGCTACTCGCATAAAATAGGTACTGTTATGTGTTGAAATGCTTGGTTTACTGAAGGGGAAACGGAGGCTCAGGGTGGTTAACTGACCTCCTCTAAGATCTCAGGAGCTGATGGGTCAGGATTTGATCCCATCTGAGACTGACTGGAGCCTGAGTTTCAACTCTGTGTGCAGGGGCAGATGTCTGGACTTTGTGGGGCGGGTGCCCATCTCCTACCAGCAGATAGCTCCGGTGGCACTGGGTGGGCTCCGTGGTCATCAGGACCTCTGCCAACGCCTCGTACAGCTCGTCCAAAGGCTCCGTGTGGACAGCCTCGTGCTGGGGGTGGGCAGAGCAAGAGCTTCAGCCAAGAGGTTTAAGTTGACCCTCATGAACCAAACAGACGTTCCATGTATTTGCTTTTACTCTGACTTGTAAAAAATGGCTGGAGTATTTTTACCAAATTTTGATGGGAGATTTGGGATGGGTTGACTTAATATAGGCAACCTGGCCTATAAAAAAATTCATTTGGTAGGGGAGCGGAGGGTATCTCAGAGGGGTATAGAGAGGGTGAGGGTGAGGTAGTCTAGGGCAGCAGGAATGGGACTGTGTGAGCTGCCATGTGATGGTGACAGAGAGCTCTGCCCTTCTATCATGATGTTGTACATGGATCAAACAACTGATGCTTTTAAGTGAGCTAAGGCAATAGCCACAAGGACGGGCACTCTACATGGCGTGATGTGGCTTCATCAATGGGAAAGCCTCTGTTGTGCAACTCATAGGGGCAGCAGAGAGTGGGCATGCTTCTCCTGGTGGTTCTGGGGAGACCTGTGGCCACGACGACTAGATGCACATGTTGGGGAGAACTAGGTGGGGAGGTAATGGAGAAGCTGGGATTGTTTCACATGCTAAGCCTGGGTGGGACACAGC